>NC_141757.1:55119474-55282474 GCF_982258835.1 Parasteatoda tepidariorum | reverse complement strand
AGCTTTAAGATAAAAATAACATATGTTGTATAATATAGAAAGCATATTTTCCCATTAAATGAATACATATGAGTTGTAGATTATTAAACATCCTCATTTACAGTCATTTAAATATCAGCATCATACTTTTTTTTTAAATTAACTGAAATCTGCAATGAATCCACAGTCACATACAACTGCCTGCTGATCTTTTTCTCACTCCGTCGAGCAGGGTTTTATAGCACAAGGTTTGAGGATGATGTTACCTTATGAGTAATAAATTTCAACTATCATTTGATTTTCAGTTAACTTGTATAACACAGAAAATATTTCCAACAGTTTTGTCAGTTAATGTTTTTTTAAATAATATAGATCATTAACAGTAACTCTGTGCTTGACACTGGACTTCACATTAGATACTTAGTAATTAATCTATTTATGGCTCTTTTAAAAAGACGGTTGCCTTTTTTTCCAAAAAAATAGAGAAAATGGGTAGCACAACTTTAGATCAGAATAAAAAAATTATAAAATCATTTCCTTTTCAAAAATTCTAAAATCCTTTTTTAGTATTTTCGTTAAACGAGCGATAATTTTAACTACTAAAATGATGCTATCAGAGAAAAGTACTTCCGCAACTGTCAGTTTTCGGTCAAGAACATCATAAAGGTTAACACTTCACAGAGTTGAAAATAGCTACATGTTAGTGGCAAGGATGTCAGTACTGCAATCAGCCACATCAACATACCTGGCAAACTGGTACCCATCGAACTGAAGATAGGTCGGTTTCAAGTCTCTACCAGGGATGGAACCCTGAACCTTCACCACTACAGCTCTTTGCTTCAATAACTTCGCGATCTTTGCAATCTCGGCAAGAGGATTTTACAAATTTATCATAAATGATATGATGAAATTACTATTTGGTAAGTCAAACAATCGTGTGGCATTTTGAAGTTCTAAGAATCATTTACTTAAAATTACTTTTAAAATATAAATTAAATAAAAATGTCTGAGAATATTCTGAAAGATTTTATTTGAATTCGCTATTTTTACTAATCTCAAAAACAGGTCAACTAGCAAGCAGCTGTAAAAATGATTTCGAAAAAAGAATCTTCTTTATTAAACAGCATACTTAATTGATACTGATTAAAACGAATTGCTGCCCTCTTATTTGCACCACGTAAAAAATTCTGGATCAGATTGCGGAAAAAAGGACTGACACACTGAGTACCGGTACTTTATACTGAAATTTGATCCGGAAGTTTCACAGAGCAGTTCTCAGACCAAGAATGAAGAATCTATCACGATAAGTTGTGGTAAAATGACGTAACACACGACAGATTGGTACACGAATTCTTAATGTGTGACTTTGTTTTGACGCGACATTTTGATATAACATTTCATTCCCAATTTTGATACCAAGCTTATTAATATTAAAGTAATTTTAGTATCGAATCAAATCTTTAAATGTGGTAGAAAAATCACGATATTCTATGACTAATAAATAAATGGCATCAGTATCCTTATGGTAAAGAAGTTCCAAACTGAACAAAAAATTATGCATTCATAAATTTCAAAACTGTCTATCTTCAACAAAGTGGCACCTCAAATTAAGAAGCATATTAATCTCTGAAATAGGGCCTTAGATACCTGTATTGAGCTAACCAGGAATTTGCACTAAAAGCCCCGGTCCATACTTAAAATAAAATACACCAGACACTTATTTGTTCTTCATCAATGTGCATGTACGTCTAAATATTTACTGTTATTGAAATAGCAGAATAATAAAGAGCAAACATTATTGATTCTTAGCTTATAGTGTTTCAAAAGTATTTGTTACAAATATATTCGAGAACATTAAATATAAAATTACTAAATCGTCATAACTAAATTTCAGAAAACTAGTTTCTATGTTCAGAGGTTTATAAACACATATTTTTCTATTATTTTTTCATTTGAGATTTTTTTTCAAAAATACAACTAAAATTTCTTTTTAATAGTTCGGTTTGGTTGCTTATGAGTTAAAACAAAATGACATGTTTATTAATGTGTTCTCAATCTTTCTGTAAAATATCACAAACGAAATGCAGAAATGTTAAAGGACATAGAAAAATGTTCAGAAAAAAAATCTTATTGTTAAATAAAATTGAACTAGAATTTCCCTACGATATTCTAATTAAATATAGTAAAAATAGTTATAAATCTGGGAGACGTTTGGTTGAATTTTTCATTTTTTAAAAAATAAAAGTTAGAAGTATAATTATTTTATACTGTCTTATAGAGTATGGAACTACTGCCTGAAAAGTGTCAAATAAGCAATGAAATGCTTCAATTTCTACATTTTCCACTGAAGGCAAACAAGAATAGATTTGGGGGTTGAAACTTTGTGTAAATAGATAAAAGAAGAAAATAAATCATTTCTTCTTTTTATTCTATGTTAACTATTTTATACATTTTTGAAAAGTCTCCCAAATTGAAGAGCTAAGCAATTTATTATAGTTAGGGGATATTTGGAATTTTTTTTAGTTTATGCTTTATAAAAATATAATAAAAAGTCTCCTTTGTCCTCATTATATCGAACCACATTTTTCTATGTTTCATTTTGTAAAGGAAAAAGAAACCAACCAACTTTGGGTTTCGTATGTTGTTGTGTAAAGTAAAAGAGACTTGAAAAAAATTCGACTAACCTTTTTTTTTCTTCTTATACCAACTTTCAAAATGTTTCGAAGAGAAAGAAAAGTGTTGAAATACGCTTTATTTGAAAAATGTTGTCGTTTTAAAATTTTTATAAAAAGGAATTTGTATGATTTACAAGTGCTCATATATGCTTTTTATAACTTATTTACTATCTTAAAAAATTGTTAAGCGAATTTAAAAAATTGCTCACAGTTATACAATTCATTTAGTCAAAGATAATTCCATGCAATAGTTTAATATTTTTTTATTAATTTATTTTGTAATAGTCGAAATAATTTTAAATTGAAGGGACTATAATTTTTTACAGGATTTTGAAGAATGTATTTTCACACGGCAAATTACAAAATTTGAGCAACATCGGTCGAATAGTTCCCGAAAAATTAAACCTTAAAATTACGATTTTTTTAAACTTTGATTTCTCAGAAACTATTCAACCGATTTCGCTCAAAATTTGCATTTCGCCATTTAAAATTGCTTTAAAATTATAGGTATACCTTATAATGATTGTATTCCTTATAATTCAACATTTTTCGATCATTATTAAATAAAATAATAAATTGTAATAAATATTTATAAAAAATTTTTTTTTGCGCGGAATTGTCTTTGGCTAAACGAATTTTATAATTGTGTGCAAAAAAAGCCTTCAATTCGCTTTAAACGTCATCAAGATATAGCAAAATACGCAAAAAGTAAAACTATCATTAAAGGGTTTAAACTTCGGAGCTCTCTCCTGACTAAACGATTGGGATAGTATTTCCCAGATTATCTATAACTACCTGCTATATTTTGAGAGTCAGAAATCCAAATCTTCAAAAAAAAGGCATATTTATTCAGAGAAAGTACGTTTTTGCGTCTGATTTCGTAATTTGAAATATAGTCAGTACTTATTAATTATCATATTTGAGGTTACCATTATAGCCTTTAAGATTGTGTCTTAGAACGTGAAAATCTGATCATTACATCAAAAGTTATTCAGGGTGGTCCATTTGTTTTGCGCACTGTACATACATTATTTTTTTGTTTTTAAATTAGTCCGTAGGAATCTGTATAAGTAAATATGCACTTCAAAATCAAGTATATAACCTCAAGTATGTAATTTTTTTCATATTAATCGTCCACTTGTGGCGTAACTACCACTACAAATATTAAGGACCAATTCACTAGTATATAAGACATGTTAACTTGATTCTATCTTCAGGTACCTTTCGATAGATGAAGGTTGACATAGTTTAAGATTAAATCCCATCAATGGTGACCCGGACAAGATAAGAACTTGCTAATATTGATGGTTGATCCACATTAAACAGTTGATTTGCTTGAAAATATACTGCTCAAAAAACAAAAACAAAAAAAAATCCGGTGAAGTAAATGAATTCTCCCGGTCAATAAACAATATTGAGGAAAAAAAAAACGAGCGAAATGCTATAAACAAAAAAAATGAACAAAATGCTATAAAAATGAAGAAAAAAATATATATATAATGAGCAAAATTCATATAAATAAATAAACAGCATGAATCAACTAGTCGTAACAGTTCATCGAATTCTATCAGAGATAAAATTCTGGAAGGGGAGTAATGTGGCGTAACTACCAGTGCAAATATTAAAGATAAATTCTCTAGTATATAAGACATGTTAACTTGATTATATCTTGAGGTAACGTTTGATAGATGAAGGTTGACATAGTCTAAGATTAAATCCCATTGATGGTGACCCGGACGTGATAAGAACTTGCCAATATTGATGGATGATCCACATTAAACAGTTGATTTGCTTGAAAATATACTGCTCAAAAAAAAAAATCCGGTGAAGTAAATAAAGTCTCCCGGTCAATAAACAATATTGAAGAAAAAAAATGAGCGAAATGCTATAAAAAAAATGAACAAAATGCTATAAAAAAATGAGGAAAAAAATATATATATAAAGAGCAAAATTCATATAAATAAATAAACAGTATGAATCAACTAGTGGTAACAGTTCATCGAATTCTATCAGAGATAAAATTCTGGAAGGGGAGTAATGTGGCGTAACTACCACTACAAATATTAAGGACCAATTCACTAGCATATAAGACATGTTAACTTGATTCTATCTTGAGGTACCTTTTGATAGATGAAGGTTGACATAGTCGATAATTAATTTCCCACACTCTTACTTAGAATGCACTCTAGTGATACATTGCATCATTTTTCCTGGAATCCAAACCTGACAAACCATTTAAAAAAATCAAACGGATAGAATTCGGAAAGATTTAGATAATGTATGGTTTTTTTCCTCTCTGCTCAAGAAAAAAAAATATTTACGTTTACCAGGATTCAGAAGTATTAAATAGTATGTCAACAAATAGCGCTACCAACTCGAAAAATATTTTCATATGTTAAATATTTTCAAAATAACCAGCGCTTGCAACAACAAGGTAGATATGTTAAAATTAGAAAAAGTCGCCGGAAATTTTTCATTAGGAGCTGTGCAAAATGCATCAAAAAGCATTGTTTTATAAATTTTTTCAAGGCTAGCATCGCATTAACATTTTTGCGAAGTTTGATCGAATGACAACGACATGTGTACATAATTTAAAATATAAGAAATTTTAACATGCTTTTAATAATTTATTTTTAATAAGATTAATTTAGAATTATTTTGATTTAGAAAAAGGGATTTTTTAAAAAAAAAACCTAAATATTTGTAAATTTTTTAATTACGTCAGTTCTTCTTTTCATTTTATTTACTAAATCATGTCAGTTTTGGGGCACACAGTATATTACGTATTTTAACAGTTATATTATCTATACCATGTTTAGTTATTTTCTGTCATAAACAACGAATCTAAATTGTCTTTGCATGAACCAGATTGTATGGTAAAAAGGCTGAGTGAGTGAGGTAATATTTGTTGCTTGTTTTATAATTCTACAGTTAGCAATTTTTCAGAACTTAAGAAACTTTGCAACATGCTTAGGAATATACTTAGGAACTTTAGAACATACAATAAAATTAAACAGCTACATGTTATTTAAAAGTTCTTTATAACCTCATGTTTATGAAAATTGCAACACCATGAAGGACTTACACGAGTGAGCTGAAATTTTCAGGAAATGCAAAGTAGAGCATGATATGCAAATGAGTAGAATTTCAGAACTGTAGCGCATGCGTATGCTGAGCAGCGCCCTCTGAACGGCGGATAGATCCGAATAAATAGACGACTGTAGCGAGGCGTGTATGTTTATTAGTGGTTTTCTGCTAGTGGTAAACGTTAACTCAGTCGTTACTTATGCTTCTTCGACGAAAGAGAGTGAGATTTCAAAATTTTATGGCGTTTAAACGGGGAAGAATTATCAGTCTTCGTGAAGCTGGATTGTCTTATCGTGCAGTAGCCACTCGTGTGCAGCGTAACAAATCCACAGTGATGCGTGTTTGGAAGCAGTGGACGGACGAGTGTCGGACAACTCGGAAATCCAGGAGTGGGCCCCGAAATGTCACGTCAGCTCGCAATGATAGACACCTGGTCCGCATAGCGCTGACGGACCGTACGGCTCCCTCTAGACAGCTGGCAGCACAGTCGTCAATAGCTACAGGTGTTTCATTGTGTACTTCATCAATTCGTAGACGTCTGCTGCAGCGTGGACTGCGCGCAAGGTCTCCTTTATATAGGATCCCTCTCACGCTAAACCATCGCTGCCATGTGACTACACTGGTCCAATCAGCATAGGGACTGGAGTCCTGATTGGCAGCGTGTCGTGTTTTCTGACGAATCCCGCATTAATTTGTGGTACCATGATGGCTGCATTCGTGTCAGACGCTATGCCGGTGAGCGCCTCCTTCCGGAATGCTTTATCGAACGCCACAGTGGACGAACACCCGAAGTTATGGTCTGGGGTGCCATAGCATATCACGGACAATCTCAATTGCTACGAATTGTGGGTAATCTGAACAGCAACCGGTACAGCAGTGAAGTTCTACAGCCCCAAGCTGTTCCCTTCCTTCAAGCCTTGCCATTCGCTGTATTTCAACAGGACAATGCCCGCCCTCATATTGCTAGGACTGTTCAATCCTTCCTTGCATCGCTGCAGCTACAGCTTCTTCATTGGCCTGCGTATTCCCCGGATATGTCGCAGATTGAACATGTGTGGGATTTCGTTGGTCGGCGTCTCGCTCATTATCCTCTTCCTGTTGCTTCTACATACGAACTTTGGGTACGCATACAAGCAATAGAGAATGCTCTTCCTCAGACAGACATTCAAAATTTGTTTGACTCCATGCCACGTTGTGTAGCAGCACTTATTGTGGCGCGTGGTGGATACACTAAATACTGATTTCGATCTCTTGTTATCGCTTGTTTGTTTCGAAAGTTTAATCATTTATTTGTACCACTACCACTTTTTTGTGGATTAAATTTCATTCAATCATGACGATTCCTTCATGGTGTCACACACTTCACAAACATGAGTTTATATTAAATAAAATCAGAGTTCTAGTTGTAAATAAAAAAAGTTTTTATTTCAAAACTAAAAATAAATATAATAATAATTAACAAGATCGTCAAAAAAGAAAAAAATAAACAAATGAAATAAAAATTTGTTTTCTCATTTATAATGAAAGTCAGCTTGGTATTTGGACTGTAACGTTTTCCATTCTCTTTATTTTGAAGATTAGTTTTTACTGTAAACACGGGCTGCTTTCAGTTTCATCAATATTGACATGGTTTATGATGAAGGCGAGTCTAGTCAGTATTTTGACATTTTAATACTAAAGAAAGAAAAACTTGAAGCAGGGATATGAGAAAATAAGTTTTTGATAATAATAGTTTTCTCCTAATAAAAAAAAAACTGTGTTAGCTACCTGAGCCATTTTTAGAAAAATTTTGATTTGATTTTTTTTTCAAAAAGTTTGTGGAAAGTTTAGAAAGTCTCGTATTTACTTAAGGCTTAGCGAAATTGAACTTTGCACGGTAAAAAGAGAATTTATTTTCATTTCACAAATTATTACCTAGGAACTTTATAAGTGAAAGTAGGGATAAAATTTTCGAACAAATTGAAAAGAACGCTTGATTATTTTTCTTAAAAACTGCCTTGTAACTTTGCCTTACTTAAAAATAGTAGTCTGTGGTAAATTTGTTTGAAATATTTCAAAACTTATTTTCCAAATTAAATATTGGTTGACTTATAATAAATGTAGTCTTTAAAATGCTGTTAGCTTTAGGTTAAAATTATTCTAGCTACTTTAGTTTTTCTAAATCATTTAAATCAATCGTTATAAATTTAATTCAATATTTAACAACTGCTCTACATTTTATAATTGGGGACAAATTGATAATTAAATGCACAATTACGGCAGTGGATCATATTTCATCATATTATATGTTGCATAAACGTTAATTAAAAAGGAAAATAGATATATCTGAAAGAATTCTCAATATATTTTAGTTTTTTAGAAATTTTTATAATGATAACAACTATTGAAGAATTCAATTTCAAAACATCTCCTCCCCCCCAGTAACTTAAGGACTATTTCAAGGTTTTAAAATTCCTAGTAACTTAATAAGGCAGATAACTTTTAAGATACAAATTTAAAGATTTTTATTATTCCAGGAAATCTTTCCAAATTTCATTTAATTCTTTATTTCTTTGCATCAGTTCAGAATAAATTCAATTTAATTCCTTATCAGCCATTAATTTATTTTACTGCAGCAATGTGAAACTGTATAAAAAATTCGCGATTTCTTATACAATTTCACATTGTTATCTCGTTAGTTTTCATCATCTCGTTATTTTTCAAGCACGAGCATACAATTTTCCTTTGGCAATATATATAAAAATTTTTTTATAAGGTTACGATTGTTTCATTTCCGATTCAAATAGAGGTTTATAAAGTATTATTATACCGTAAATTTTAATCAAATTTAATTCTTAAATAAAACACTTTTGTTTTAACTTTGAAGCGATTTCTTTTATCGTTTTTTGTCTTACTTAAACTGAACATTTTCTCTCATTTTTCAGTTTTTTATTATCTAAACGTTTCCTATTTAAGAAATTTTTCAGTTATCTCAATAAATTCCATAAATTTTTAAAGTTACAATAAATTAATAAATACTAATTTTTTTTAGCATTTCGTGTTGTATCATTGTTCTGCTCTTTTATCATTGTTGCTTCGTTTTATTTGATGAGTAAAATAAACAAGCTTAATATACTTATTAAGGCATCTAATAAACCCATCATTTGTGAATGTTTTCCCATGTTTTCATATTTAGAAATTTGTAGAAGAGGTACTAGATTAGAGATGGACAAAGTTGCCTTGCAAGATTCAAAATTAAATGACATTGATTCCATAACCGTCAAATAATTTACTTTGGGAAAATATTTAGGTACTTTGTCCTATCTGGATATATATCACAAAAATTATTCTAAATGTTCTTTTAAAATTTTTTGGGTATCAATTTAATTTTGTATGATTAACGATGAAGGTTGTGACTCAAAAATAATTTACCACTTATTTATGACAGAACACTAAGCAATTCATATTTAGAAATCATTTTTGAGCTCGAAAGAGAGATTATAAACGAACGAAATATAATCAACGCTCATAACTGTGACATTTACTCGTTGTGGTTGAACTATATACACCGAAGAGCCATTACATTATGACCACCCTCCGTCTATAACAATGGGCTCGCCCAGGTTTTCATGGTCTCTCTCCCAGGATCAATGTTTTCATGGGGCACATTGGGACCCATAATCCTCATAGAACAATCCCTGACGTCTGTAAGCTACTTGAACATAGTTGCAGACCAGGTTCCCATGATTCATGGCTACAGTTTTTCCTGCGGGGAATGGTGTTTACCAACAGGATAATGCACCATGTCATAAGGGTCGAATCATCGAGGAGCATTCCAGTGACTTTCAAGTAATGTCTTGGCCCCCAAAATCACCTGATCTTAATCCAATAGAGCACTTGTGGTCCTACTTGGAAAACCAAATTCGTAATGCCACGCTACCCCCTCGCAATGTGAGGGAATTGCAGGACCAGTTGGTGAGCTCTTGGTACCAGATATCTCAGACTACCTATCAGCACCTTGTGGAATCAATGCGACGGCGAGTGCTAGCAGTTTTGAGGGTTAAAAGTGGTCCTAAATGTTATTAGCAGGGTGGTCATAATATAATGGCTCTTCGGTGTATGATAGATGCATACGCAAATAAGAAGTTCGCAGTTGCAGTAAAAGACAATGGGTAGTACCAAGGGAAGTTTCCAACAAGTCGGGTCTTAGTTGCAGGAACTTTCAGCAGTCACATCAACGGAAAAAAGGTGTTTAAAAGTATCATCAGAAATGACAAAAGGGAAGGGAGGTGCTCTAACAGAAAACTTTTGCAGTGAATGATCGAACGCACTCAACATAAGTGACACATTAGTACATGGGCATTGCAGCAAATGACCCTTTCGCAAAGAGGGGCCCTTTAGCACTTTAAAAATAATTTCCCATCTTTCAAACAATGATATGCATGCTTTGAGCACGTCTGATTCATTGCAATTTCCTCTTATGTGGTCATCATGTGCTCAGACACGCCTAGAATAACGTTTTTCGTACGTTAACTTAAGAATACATCCTTTGATTAAAAAATTTGAAAGGAAATTTATATTGTTTAGAGTCAATGTTTAAGTTAGAAAGATCAAATTAAAGAGCAATGAACACTCAAAGTTTTTAAAAATAAATTTCTATAATTGACTGAATGATTCTATTAGACTGCAAAAAATCTAGAATCAAATTACGATAAAATGTAATGGCACTCAGGATGCCTGTACTTTTCACAGTAAAAGTGGATTTTATGGATGTTTCACACAAAGTGCCGGGACTTTATACCCTAATTTTGACCCTTAATGTTTTACAGTGTAGGCAGTATGTCCAATTCCTTGCTGTTTTTAAATACAACGATGTACATAATACGGATACAGAACTTAATTTCAAACCATATTATGTTTTAAATCTTTAATGGAATTTTCCTTAATGAGCTATTTTTATAGCATTTTTCTTTAAAAAATTCATAAAATATGTTCACTTTTAAGTTGCTTAAAAATATACATAAATTTTGCTTTAGTCTTATTTTTTTTTAAATAATGAAATTAACCATTTTGTGTAACTTTAATATAATTTATAACAATGTTTGATAAATAAAGTTTTAATTGAAACGTTAGTGTAAAATATTATTTTTTCCGCCCTTGAGAAAATATTTCACAGTAAGGTGAGTATGATAACTTATGTAACTTCATGTATATCAAAAATATATCAAGATAGTTAGAACAAAGAAATGAATATCTTCTCTTAACTAAAGTAACGCGAGTAAGGAAGATAAATTTTACATTTTATACTGTCACGTAATTTTACGTTATTTTTTTCAAGATGACAATTTTTGGCAAGTAAATTGTTAAAGAAAACGCACGTTCTTAATCATGTCTCAACTCTGAACTTTCTCTTTTTAAACTAGTTAAAAGTTATTCACCTTTATACTCCAAATCT
This sequence comes from Parasteatoda tepidariorum, assembly GCF_982258835.1. NCBI lineage: Eukaryota > Metazoa > Arthropoda > Arachnida > Araneae > Theridiidae > Parasteatoda > Parasteatoda tepidariorum. Next base: position 55,271,299 of record NC_141757.1, on the reverse strand, counting down.
GATTAAACCACGTGAGAAAAATTCTTTTGTTTTGGAGAGAGTGGCAGCGAAAAGATACATTGAAAATGAATTTTGAAGTGGTTGGACTGAAAGTTAATTTAATTTTTAAAACCACTTTATTAGATTGGATTTTTCCTTGTAAAAATAGGATATTTAGACAAGTCGAATTTTTATTTTTCATAAGGTAACGGCGCACGTGAATTTTCCCCAAAAATGTAAAACTTATATAAATTAATATTTTAAACACAATTAATATACAATCTACACATTACTTAACAGTAAAATATGTTGAATTTGAGGGAAAATGTATTACTTAATAGTGTCTTTATTAAGAGTTAGAACTGTTGAAAATCAAAAACTGAATTTATTGGTTTTCAAGCTATTTTTGCTCATATTTTCTAAATAATTTTAGTAAAAAAAGCAAATTTTGTGAAAGTGAGGAAAAACTGTCAAAGAAAATGTAGGCATGATTTTTTCAAAGCTTAACAGTACTTATCATTATCAACTGCTTTTCGTGCTAAAGATATAAAACAATAAAAAAAGAAAAACGATAACGATAAATGAAAAACAAAAAAACTTCATGCTGTAGAGCAAAAAATGGCACATTTTTGTTGAAAACTTTCAAATATTGCTCATAATTTGCTTCTTAGCCGATATATTTAAAATAATGATATGGCTGCATAAAATTGCCGTGTGCATGGTGGATAAAAACATCAAATTTTGTATTATAAGGTACCTAAGCAAAAGTAAACGAAAGTAAACAGAAATATATACATTTATATGTACCTTTAGATTCTTTTAGAAATAGTTTAGCTCAGTTGAGTTGTTCAAAAGGATACTCATCCGTTTGTCTCTATTTTACCAATTGAATGAAGCTAAACGTTTCGATGAAAATGAAACAATGAAAGGAATTGAATTGAATTGGATTGAAAAGGAATTGAATTGATAATTGGAATGAATGAAATCGAACTCAAGTTTGATACCAAGAATAGTTAATCAGTTACGCAGATTTTATGTTAAAAAAGTATAGTTTTGAACTAATACGCTTTTTTTATCTGACATTGTTATTTGGCTAAATGAAGCACTGCTTACTGTTACTGTTTAGTTTTAAGCTAAATCGAATAAAACTGCGCGGAGGAGGAAAAATTACCGTGCTGCATGGTAATCGCAACCCTAGCTAAAAGAAAGTCTTATTTGACATTAAAAACCAAAACTATCACTACGCGTCTGAGATTTCTATCTAGAAAAGTGATATATTGTTTAGTATGACTTTTTTTGTTGAATTGCATTAAACATTTTGAAACCTAAATCTTTAAAGCGTCGTTAGGGAAGGATAACCATATTAAATTTGTTTAACTCGAAAACTTTCATGAATTCTTAACTATTAGTCCCATCTAAATGGTTTTGTTTTTGTTTAATTCGATGTAAAATTATCAGAAGAGAATACAATTCTTTTCTAAATAGTAACAGAATAGCAATGTCAGAAATGCAAATTAGTACAAGTCAAAGAATACTCTGTAGAATGCATATTAATATGAAACTTAATTTAACTTTACTGATTTTACATGGATAAAGCTAATTAAAACGGTATTAAAATTAGCAAAATATGTCATTTTTGAAAAAAACGTATTATTGTGTTTTTAATTTAATTAAAATATTAGATATATTTGAGTATTTCATACAGTTTTTGTCAGTTATTAGGCTTTAGAAAATTATATATTGTAAAACATTTTTTTTGTAAATTTGTACTTTGAACAATTTGTATTTTGGTGCGATGAGAATTCTTTCAAACAATTGATATTATCTTTGAGATTGAGTCGAACTCATTAAATATTAAATTTGAATAATATAACAATAAACATTTTTCTTGATATATTTTCAATATTTGAAAATATGTTAAAAGTAAGAATTTCCATACATAAAATCCTATCTAACAGAAATAAATTCTTAATATTTTTCGTAAATATCTTTTTGTGAAGTTCTGAACCGTAAAATTCGAAAAATGTCAATAATTAAAATTCTTTTAAATAGTTTTTTTAAAACAAATTTCTGAGAATAACTAGTTACTGTTATGAAGTTCATTAAAACAAATAACATAATTAACTGAACATAAAAATAAAATGCATGAATAATAAAACAAACATAAAAACGCCATTGTTTTAAAAATTTATTTGTATGTAAAATCAATTTTTTAGCAATCAACATATAGCAATGTCTTTTAATTGTTGACTGATTATGCTATATGTCTATATATTTGCTTAATTTATTATGTTTATCTACTCTGGAATGTTTCACTTTTACGTTTAAAATTCACTGCTGAGGTAAAGAAAAATTGAAAAGCAATTATATCTTTGTAGTTTTTTTTCAAATTTTCAATACACCAAAGTAATTTATTTGCTTAATTTTTTCACATAAGCAAATATTAAACATATCGTTCCCCTGCTCAAATCGCATAATACTAATAAAAAAATGATTTGAAAGATGATTTTCGTTTTGGCAAAAATATTTTAAATCGGATATTTATACATAGACTCAGGGTATCGTAAGTATTTACAAAGTCGAAAGCTTGCTCTTAAACTATTGAAAACTTAAAATATATTTTCAGAATGAATAAAAATGCTGTTTTTAATGTTATAATTCTTGGCATAAAAGCAATACAAATCAAATAAACTGAATTTTTCAGTTTCTTTTCAGGTATTTATACTGATGAAAACGATTTTTTTAAAGCTAATGAACGTAATAAATTTTAAACGAATGGAGCTTAAACGTAAAATATTAGAAAAATAAAATTTTATTTTCAGAAAAAATATGAAATGTATTTCTGATACTTTGAATATTTTTTTAATGTTTTAATTTAAACTCTGAAATAGTTATTGCTTTAGAAGTTGTTTTTATATATTGCAAATGAAGTCGTCGTTATAATAGAGCAATTAAAAAATAGTAATATTACATAGTATCAATCACATACAATAAGAATAGAACATTATTAGCTAGTATTACGTAATACTACTACTAGTTACATAAAATCACCTAGCATCACGTAGCATTACTATTAGTTACGTACCTAGTATTACGTATTATTACTATTAGTTACATAAAATCACCTAGCATCACGTAGCATTACTATTAGTTACGTACCTAGTATTACGTATTATTACTATTAGTTACATAAAATTACAAAGCATTACGTATTAAATGTGTTGTAAAGTCTTATTACATGAAAAATGTTTGAACATCGTTCAGTAATAAATTATTTTTGAATTTGGTTTTAGAGTAAATGCATGCCTGTTTAGTACAAGTTTAAATTGACAAATAAAATCAATCTGCTTGAGAGAAGACTTTATGGAAAATGTTAATTACTACGAGAGATATGTTAATGATAGGTTTCCATAAATGTCATGTCGAAGTTCAAACGGTATCCTAAGCGATATTAGTATTCAATATTATGAAGCGAGACCCATAACTCTAAATTAATATTTGTAGGATCGTTTGAAGTTTGACTTAGACATCTGTTCATATATGAACTTAGATTATCCTATATCGTAAGTATAGCACTAAGACTAAAACTATAAATTATTCATAGTACGGTCAGATTTAACTCAAAATTGTCAATTTTACGAATAAAGCGTCTTACAGGAAATGTTTAGAAAATATTTGTGAATTAATGTGTAATGTAATTAATGTTATTTATAAAAAGAATTAAACTTTGTTTGACTTGGGATTGAATTGAATTATTGATGGTTAAGTAAAACACCGGGCAAATTTTGCAAATTTAGTGAATTTTTTAAGTTTTTTTCTATGATAAGAAAATGATTAATAAAGAAACAAAAGAAAAGGATAATATGGATATGTCAGGAAAAAGTATGAGCAGTTTTAACAATATTTTAACAATATTATATGTTTTCATATCGTTATTTATGTGCGTGGGAGTTCTCAAATTAAGACAATTTTTGATAAATCGTCTGTCCTAAGGTGTGCTTCATAAAAAGAGGGAAATGGAATTTTATAATTAGAAATACATAACTCAAAATTAACACATAACTCTAAATTAAATGTATTTTCCCACTTATGCAAAAAAGTAGAAAAAAACGAGTCATCCTATTTAAATTTAAATTAAATTAAGAGGTGATCGTACAAACTATTACCATAAGATAAGTTGTTAATGAGAAGGTAAATTTAAATGAAAAAAAACAGCACTATTTTTCGTCAACCTAGCTTAAAAAGAATAAGTGAACTACAGATTAAAGTTTGTTCTTTCATGCTTTTGGTCATAAAAATATTTTAAAGAAATAATAATTTTAATAAAAATTCTTTATATGGTACAAAATTTCTTAACACTAACTTGTACACAGAGAAGAAAAGTATGGTCAAAACTAGTGGAATATGATGAAATTTTACTGCGTTTCTGCATCAATAGGAACACTTTAAAGCAAGTTAACTTTTGCCGAAGCACTTTGATAATGATTTGTTTTAAAATTAACAATAAAATATTCTTTTATAATCTGTGATAAAATTTGGTAATTTTAGCACGTTACCTTAGAGCATGACATAAAAACCTAGATTAGGTAAAGTTTACTTTTCAGTTTTGAATTTTTTACTAAGTGCCTGGTATTAAGAACTATAATTTTGAAAACTAGAACTTCCGGAAATCGTTACCATACAAACAGAAGAATTACCAAATGCATGCTTAAAATACTGTATATTTTGATTTATACTAACAAAATTAGATATTTGTTTTTTACCAGAAATGTCACTATGAAATGTTCGGTAATTTTAAAAGAATTTTGCTTCCGTGTAGCAATTAGAAAAATCTTACTAAATTGTGTTTTATAAATCGTATGGCATCAGGTTGCAGTTGCGACTACAGCGTGTTATTCAGAAACGGCGAAAAAAAAAAGTCTTTTGACAAAACAATTTATATTAATTAAATTAAATAAGATGAAAAATAACTTTCAGTATTTATGGTAAAAATAAAACTAAGGCGATAAGAACTATTTATGGTATAAGAACTAACCATTACAGCTACGTCTTTTTTTCCATAAATTATAGACTGGATTCAGTAAACATTTGAAAATAATTGCTGTATTGGTATGGTACAATATCAGATTATGGTTGCAACTACAGCATACCCTTCAAAACGCGTTGAAAAAAGTCATTTCACTGCCAGATTTATATTAATTAATAGAAGATGAAAAATAATTTTCAGTACTTTGATAAAAGAACTGGGGTTTATAGCTAAGGCCATAAGAACTATTTATGATATAAGAACTAACCATTGTGGCTATGTGGTTATTTTTAAAATTAATCCCTATAATTAGTACATTTTTGAAAAAAATCTACAGTCTTAGTATGATGTAATATCAGATTGTAGTTGCTTCTACATTCAGAAGACGCCGAAAAAAAGTCATTTTGCAGAAGGATTTATATTAATTAAGAAGTAGAAGCTGAAAAATAACTTTCAGTATTTATGGTATAAGAACTAACCAATTTGGTCATATTTTAAATTAATTGCAGGATTCAGTACACATTTGAAAAAAAATGCGCCTATTTGCCTGGAATTCCTTTACTTAAACTGAATAATATTGGGTACAGGCTATTCTTTGAAATTGTTTGGTTTGAAGTAAAAACTACAAAAAAGAAATTCAAAAATATATGATTGAAACAGAATTGGAGGAATCCCTGCAGGCAGGAAATTTAGTTTGCGCGCAGTAAACATAGATTTCAATCTGCGGTGACGCTTGAGGGTAGACCATCCACTTTATGTGACTTATGAAAAACATAAGGACTTAGACAAAGGTGAAAACAAGTAGTTACCATGAAAAAAGAATAACAGAAAGTGTGTTTTTAACTTCGTGTTTCAGATTTCTGTTGTCTCGAATTTTCTCGATTTCAAGCTTCACTTAAATTACCTTTTTTTTCCTAGTCTTACAATTATCTCCATTGTAAGTCAGAGTGTTTCATATTTTGAAATATGTATTTCATTAATTTTGAAAAATGCCATTAAAAATGGTTATTTTTAAGAAAAGAAATGTAAAATATGCACCATGCGAATGTGTAACTTGTGCATGCTACACATGCATGCTTTTAATTTCCAGTTCACCGGTTTAGTATATTTCTATATTATAATAAATTATATAATATATTATAATAAATATTCTATATTTTAATAAATATTATAATAAATTAGTTTTCCTTCTAATATTAAAACTATTACTCACGTAAGTCATAATGAATTGTGGTCAGAGCCTTCTAACATTAATAAAATGTTTTTATAAATGACTAAAACGTATTAAACTTATTTATTATGCCACAATGCTGTAATTTTTATAACAGTTTTCTTATAACTGAGGAACACTAAGTTCTGTTTACTATATCTCCTAAATCGTTTTATCTTTCAGTTGGGATCTCTTAGTAATTCACTGAATTCATTGCCTGTATTTTCGCTACATATGTTGACATCCCTACAACTCATGATGAATTTTTATTTACGTGTTCATTTAAAAAGGAACTTGGTACATATTGTAAATACGTAATTCTACTATTTTTTCTGATAGAATGTATTTAAGTGCAGTAATTCTTAATTTTAAGAAAATAATATAATGCTTATTCCTGAATTTAATTCTAATAACCAATGGCAAATCCATGTCGAAGGAATGGTTAAACATTTTAAAATTATGCAGATTTTTATGAATATAAATGAAATTATTTTTAAATTTCTGAAATGTTTCTGGCAGAGATTCATGTTTACAATATGTGTTTTTTGACAGATATATATATATATATTATTATTTTGCATCACGTGGGAAATAAAATTTTAGAGCACCCCACATAACGCTCAAAGCACACTATTTTACATTCCAAATAAATGACAGGGGTTGATGTATTAGGTACATGCCTGACAACATTAAGCGTGTTGAAACACACAAGCTATAATCATGAATTCTGTAACTAAGTATATCTACTTGCACAATATACGTAATAAGTATGTCAAAGCGAAGCTTCAGAGTTTTTATTTTGAAGACAAGTACATTTGTGCTGTTAAATTTTGAATCGCATGTCATGCCAATTATTTTCTCATAATTAAATTTAAAGTTTCACTTGCTGTCATTGTTTTTTTTTATTTGTGCTTACTTAAATTTATTAAGCTTTGCAATTAAGGTATAGTTAACTAAATTAGAATTATTTTTAAATTTTAAAAGTACTAGAAAAAATTTGGACAATGCAAGTATTTTCAAAATATAAGAAAAAACGGCCATATTAAAAATTCATATTTCTAAGCTATCTTCTTTACTTTTTTTGCTTGCGTTTATTTGAGGTACATAATCCTTTGTATTAACTTAAATATTTTTACTGACATACTTACTATGAATATTGTGAAGAAAGGGAACAAAAATGAACTCTGGAATATTTACCAGTGCTGATACTTTTCGTAAAAAAATATTTGATTCCATTCGACTTGAAAACTGAGCTGAATTATTATAAATATTATAACTATCTTCTTCTAAGAAATAAAAAGTTAAACTTTTTTGCAGTTTGAGCACAGTGGCTTATTTTTATTTCTTAAAAATGGAAGTAAATTATTGAAGAAAACTCGAATTTTTAAAAATAAATTCTTACTTGGGAGCCTAATTATTTTTGTATCATAATATTCTAGGGATTTCAATACCATATATTGTTTAAATTCAGCCAACGGTGAAAAGAAGCTTTGCGGAATAAAACTTTTTTTAAAAGTTTCAGTGATAATGCAATCAATATTATATGTTGCTATTCTAGTAGTTTTATGAGGTTCATTACTTCAGATGTTGAACTTAGGCATATGAAAGTAATAGAATTTCTAAATATTTAAATTTTATTAAAAATAATAAAATGCACAGTTAATAGCCAGAAATATATACACTGTATGGTCAAATTATTTGAGTTTTTTTAAAAAAAAAATTATGCTTTTTTTCCTCATAAAAATACGAGGCATTCCTTCTAATTTTTATATTTGGTCCATGATAAAAAATGAGGGTTCAAAATTTCGTTCTCAATAGTTCTATTTTATCTGAAGCGAACTTCATTTTAGAACATCATAAATCACTATCCTTTCTCAAAAAATATTTCATAGGGCGCAGGATTCTCAAAGCTTCTATTTCTACTGAATGTAAAATCTCATTTTTCATCCTCTGATGACAACTTTATTTGGATGCTATCGTTGTATTCCACCCTCTTCTTTGGAACAATATCTATCAGAAAATAAGACAAACACCCGCAATACATATGTAATTAAAGTAGCATACATTTTCGAACCTTAAACTAGTATTTATTTGCCGCTTTTTGTATTTTTTTCAGAACTTGATGATTTTCAGATGGCTAAACTTAGTTTAATAGATAGATAGATAGATTTATCTTCAGAAAAAATTATAATTAATTGCAGTATACTCTCAATTAAAGTAATTTTCCAAATTTTAAAAAAAATATTTCATACTTAATTACACCCAAATTTAATGCTGAAAATAATTATATGAATTAGTTTGCCGACATCCAGTAAAAATATATTTCCCTTTTATGTATCTCAAACCTCAAACTTTCAAATGCAATGTTAAAATTCATTTTCAATACAAAGCATTTGCTTATTTCGTAATACAGTACACCTAAATTTAATGTCAACAATAATTATTTGAATTAGTTTGCCTATGTATAATATTACAGTTTTATAATTCTCAAACTTACAAATGTACTATTAAAATAATTAAAACGAAAACACAAAACATTTATTTTTTTTACAAAGTACACCCAAATTTTATATAGAAAATAATTAGTTGAATTATTTCGCCTATGTCCAGTAAAAGGATATTATCATTCTATAATTCCCAAACTTTTCAAACTACTATTAAAATATTTTTCAAAATGAAAAGCATTTATTTATTTCATTAAAAATATTTACGTAAATCACATCCAAATTTAATGTAAACAATTATTATTTGAATAGTTTGTATATTCCCAGTGAAAAAATATTACCGTTATGTAATTCTCAAGCTTTTAATTCTATGCTTCTATATTTAAATCAGATGTCTATTAATAGCTATATACTTTTAAATTCCTTTCGCATACTTAATATCAATACGTAATAATATTTACTTCAAAAAAGTGCTTGAAGCATTAAATTGTTGATTTAAATTCTAATGCTAATTGCTCCATTACCTTTTAACTATTACTATTTCAGAGAAAATTGCTCTAAAGCTGCCATCAAATTAATTTTTATAATGCTTTATGCACTTAATTTGGATAACAGGCAATAACAATAAAACAAATAAATTGGGCTTGAATATTTTTCTCTAGTAATATATTTTTCGCAGTAATATGAATATTTTACTTTTATTCTTGATTTTTAGGGAACAAAAGTGAATAGCCTTGGGTACAGAATTTAAAATATTTTTATAGTGTATAAATTTACATTTTGAGTGATTCGTTAGTTTTTTTCGTTTCCTTTCTACATGCTATTGAATGATTCATAATTGAAATTTATATTACAGTTTTAAAGAATTTAAATAAACTAGCAAATATAGTCAAAGGATGTAATGCATATTAAAAGAAAGTGCCTTATCTCTCTTAGGAAAAAAATTATGTCGTACATAAATTTACTAATAAAATTTAACTATATCACAATATGAATATAATGAAATTTTCATTATTCTCTAAAAGAAATGGTACATAAGATAAAATAAAAGAGATTAAACGAAATGTAACTGTAATATAAATTGAATTTGCAAATTAAAAGACATAAATTTTAGTAAAATTTCAGATAATAGAGATATTTAATAAATAAAAATAATTTAAAAAAAAATTGAAAATATTCTGAATTATTAAAACATTATTTACATAAATATTTAAATCTAAACTAAAATTCAGTAGGTGCAGATAAGCGTTAATTAAGAAATGGATTTATTGTTGTAATCTAATAAAATGCGAATGATATGTCTAAAAAATAAATAAATTAATATTCACTAAAATATTCCTTTACATAATTTCAACTGATATTAATATCAGCAAATTATTTTATTGAGTGTTGTATTTGTCATGTCATTATTTATTAATATTGTCTTTTTTTTAATCGGTTAAAAAGTTTAAAAATAATATTACGATATTTTCCACATTTCTCGTTTTTTGTTGTGTTTAAAGAGATTACATTATATACAAAGCATTTTATTTTATTTTATAACCGTCGTTGAACAACCAACCAAATTTTGGATTTACGACTACTAATGTTCAACTCTGTAGCCTTGCAATTTTACACCAATCCAGAAGACAAGGAAACTCCTGGATCAGTACCCCAAAGATATGATTTGTTATGGGAAAATGGAGACTTTGTGACTCGACAGATTTAACACGCATCAGTCAAAATTTACAGCATTTCGGCCGACGGGGAACGAGCCCACGACCTCTTGGATATGGGTCCCGTGACTTACCAACCAGGCTAACCCGAGAATAAACTGTAGACAAAAACATGGTCGCTATATTATAAAAAGAAGTATCTTCAAGGTAGAGAACTTTTTTTTATATTTTTGACGCTAAAGACAGATTTCAAAGAACTCTCCTGTTTTAACTATGATTATTGACTCTCAATAACGTAGCTTAAGGAAAAGAAATTCTAAAGAAAGGAATTTTCATTTTTTTAAAATCTTCACTTTTTACAGCATATTTTAAACCATTTAATTTTTTTTTAAAAATTGTCCTAATTTTGTACAATTTTTTGAAGCTGCTCTACAACATGTATCAGTAATTAAAAAAGGGCTTATGTGTTACACTCTCAGATATGAAACTATCCTTTTTGACTGTTCAGCAATCCTTGGGCAGTATTTCGTTAATTCTGAGAATCATTTCGTCACAAAATCACGTTACGCAACCGTAACGAAACACAAACTCAAATAGATGCCGAAAATGTTTCCTCAACTCGAAATCTCATCGTAGTGCTTAGGGGGGGGGGAGAGATTGTTAACTAGAACGATGGAATTAGAATAAAGACTGGACAATCGAAAATAAAGTCAAAAATCAAGCCAATGTGGTCAAGGAGTTGGCCTCGTGCCAGGAAGTTTGAAACCCACTTCGAGCATTAGGAATAATTTAAATCTCTGTTTTATCCTCGTCCTTGTTGTCTTGTACCACCTATATAGTGCTCATCATTAAGTGATAATTTGAAAAGGTAAATACATTATGCACTTTTAAGTTTTTTCTCTGGAATATAATGACGAAATATTTTGACAAAATTCTTTCCTCGAAGAAGTGGCGATTGTTATTTCATCACTTTGACGAAATAATGATGGACGATTTCGTCAAAAACGAAGAAAGTTTCATGATATTTGAGTATCCATTTTTTATAGTGAAATAAATTAATTTTTTCCACTGAGCAAGAATTAGGCTAAATTGAAAATAGGAGAAGTTTAATAAAAATAAATGCTAGAAACGAGGATAAAATGCAGAGATAGATACTAGAAATAAAGAAAAATATATGAATGTAACCCCAGCAATGACTTTTGTAAATCACTCCGATGAGCTTGGCTCTCAACGAATAAGAGGAAAAATACATATATTCGAAGGTACTAAATCCTCTGATTTATATATTTACCCCGAAGGATTTCTCTCATATCGAGCTAGATCGCTTCGAGCCATTTGCTTGAAGAGAATATATAGATATATGTCTTGATCTTTACCATTCATATTGATCTAAGAGAATAAAGTGATATCTCTGGTGTATAGGGTGTAAAGAAATCTATTTCAATAATGTAAATATTTTTTTTTTAGAAAATGGAAAATAAAATAAAGCATTTGAACAGTTTATTTACATTTATTTATTTACATTTATAATATTTGAAAACAAAATGATCAAATAAAGATATTCAATAAAGGTATGACGAATATAAAACTGGTGTGAAATACATGACTAGACAGGAACAGGAATAGAGACTAGAAAGAAGCGTTCATATTCTCAAAGCAAAAAATGGGCCACCCTGAATAACTTCTGATCTATTCATTGGATCTTCATGTTCTAGGAGTCACTCATAATGGTTCGAGGGATTTATTCTCAAATATGCTGATTACTTAGTGCAGGAAAATTTTAGCTTCCGTACCTTCTTTGAATAAACACCTTTTTTTTTTTGACGGATTTGGATTTCAGAACCCAACAATATTGGGGATACTCGCAATTTGGGAAATATGGTCATAAAAGTTTGGTCAGGAGAGCTGTCCAAAATTTGAGCCTCTAATGCTAATTTTACTTTTTGCATATTGCGCCATATTTCGAGAACTTTTTATTAAGCGAATTAAAAAAAATACACACAATCATAAATTTTGTTAATCCAACGATAATTCCATGCAAAATATAATTTATAGTAAGTATTGATAATTTTATTTAATATGAGTCGAAAAACTTAATTGTAAGTTATGCAATTGTAAGTTATAATTTTTCTTTTGCATTATTTTAATGAATGTAATTTTAAATGGGTAAATGCAAAATTTGAGCAAAATCGGTCGAATAGTTCCGATGAAATTGAGTCTTAAAAACACGACTTAATACGAATAAAATAAAATTAACATTAAAGAGTCCAAACTTTGGACTTCTTTCCAGACCAAACTATTAAAATAATATTTTCCAGATTGCGGCTTCCCTCTAAACTGTGAAAGGATAACAAATTTGAATCCGTCAAAAAAAGGTATATTTATTCAGAGAAGTTAAGTTTTTGTGTCTTATTTCGTTACCTAAAATTTGACGTCTAATTAATTAGCATATTTGAAGTCAACCCTTCGAACCTTTAAATTTGAGTCCTAAATCGTGAGGATCCATTCATTAGATCAAAAGTTATTTCGGGTGGTCAGTTTTTTTTTACACATCGTACAGCCTTATTTACATATTTATTTTTTAAATTCCTTACTAACTTTGCTGCAGTCAATTAGAAAAAAAAAATCAATAGAAAGAAACATTAATAATTCTTAGAACACCTAATGAGAAAAATACTGTTCATTGTTGTGCACAACTTCATTTTCATATTCATTTTTATTTTAATTCTTTAGTAATTTGTCTTCCGTCAATTAGAAAGAACAGCCTTCGAAAGAAAGATTAATATTTCTCAGAATACAGTATACAGAAAAAATTTAGTTCATTGTTATACACAATTTTTACACTTATTCTTACTGTATTTCTTTATTAACTTTTCTCTCATTGTGAGTTTCAACTATGTGTTTAAATCAACAATTAGGGAAAAATTATGTTGCATATACATTTTGAACTATCAAGCAAAAAAATTTCAATTTTTGACGATAATTTACTAGTGAATGTGTTTTTTGACATTATTAACTCATTATTAACTACTATATATAATAAATTCTCATATTAAAGTAATTTAAAATGCATTTTAGAAATAAATTGATTATGGTTTTAATAATGATTCTGATTAAATTTTATGAGAAACCGTAGTTAATTTTTAAAAATGAAGCTTTAATTTATTATTAAAAGGCAAAATTCCGTAATTATTTTTTCAGTAAATAATTATAAGTAATCCCTTAAAATTATAAAATAATCTTTTTCCGTTGAAAATTTGCTTGTATTACATTATTTGTTTAAAATTTGTGTAATTAGATAATGAAATTGAAAATATTTGTACTGCGTAATTTTCTTAAAAGGCGAAAAGAACTCAGTACAAATATTTGTTTAATTTTTTACTCATTAAGTTTGTTTAATATAACTTATCACAAAATTTGCGAGCTGCAAAATGAAAATAAAATAATGTGTTATTAGTTTCTAAAAGTCGTGATTAAGTTTTAACGTACTTTTAATTTAATAAATTATAATTTCATTAATGCATATTATTGAAATATCTGTTTTTCAGAAGCGATAAAATATTTTTTAACTAACATATATTTATGCATTTTTTACATGCAATTTTTTTAGTAACAAATTTATTTATTATTGCTTAGTTTTCGTATATTTTAATTTCTTAAAATATGTAATATAATCAAACTTCTAAATTTTTAATGCACGATACAATTAAATTTCTCTAAACATTTAAAGTGTAATACAGTTATGTATCATAAAGTCGATGAAGCATGATTTATTACGGCAAAGCGTCCATAGAGAAATTCAGTTTAGTGATAAAATTAAATTCAAATAAAATGAAATAAAACAATCAATATTATTTATTCATTTTTCGTAGACTACTTTTAAAAATGATTAGTAACCAAAAGATCTGTTTTGTTATGAAAAAGTGTATGCTACTGTAAACATTATGGTTAGAAGTTTATTTGGGAATAAAGAAAAAATATTATACAACAAGATAACAAAATTAAATATACTTTTCGGTATTAGACAATATTGTTAGTATAAATACATTTAATGTCTAAAATATCACCTTTGAAAATTGCAAAATATAATTTTTCTGAACTGTAAGTGTGCAGTCATGTTGATATTTAAAAAATATTTGTACCCTAAATAGTGAAAAATTTATTAAACATACTAAAAATATTGTAAATATAAGCATAACATATAAAGCTTAAAATCTATGACAGCAGTTTTCATTGCGTTTCATATTGATCACTTTATGTATGAAACTGAATGTTGTTTGTCCAATTGTGACGAATATAATCTCCTGAACCATTTATCCGACTAAAATGAAATTTAACTCAATAATAGATTGAAGTACAGACAAGGTTACAGTTGACATGAGAATACTTTCTCCAAACAAATTTTTTATGTGAGAACCTTTACAATGAAGGTCTTAGCATGAAAAAATAACAGCCAGACTTTTAACAGCTTGCAGCTCTATTTAATCAAATACGAATTTCAGAGAGAATAAATTTCACTTTTTTAATATTTATATATTATTGGCGAGCACAAGTAAGTCTGAGTGAACTGAAAATCAGGTGGCTGGTTTGTGTTGCATATTGGAATAACGACACCGAACTTGTAATTTATAAGCTGATTTATACCCCGTGCCTATCCTTACGCTTTGAAAACATTGTTACGTATACAGAAATTCTAAATAATCTGGTATATTGAAGTACCGGGAAAGTTACAGCTGACATGATAATATTTTTCTCCAAATAAAATGTGAGAAAATTTTTTTCTTCATGTGACAAGATTTAAGATGAAAACCTTATCATTAAAAGATAACAACCAGGCCTATCTGACAGCTTATAGCTCTATTTAATCAAAAAGAAATTTAAAAAGGAATTAATTTCATGTTTTTAATATTTATTTACATTTGAAGAGAGCAAGTAAGTTTAAGGGAACACCAGTAAAATCATATCCCTGCATATTCTGCATTCTGCTAATGTTACTGAATCCGTATTTTGTAAGCTGATTTATACCGAGTGGTTATATTTATACTTTTTAAACATTAATATGTGAACTAAGCTCTAAAGTCTAATGGGATTTATAAAAAAAGTTAAAATTTCTGGGTGTGCAAAAATCTTGACTATCACAAGTAAGCTGAGTTAAAAAGCATAATTTTTGTTGACAAAAAAATATCATAAAATAACGGAAAGTATACTTTACTTTTTCGTTTCGTGTGTTTAACCTCTTAAACATGTGTTCTGATGAGTTTAAAAATTTAAAGTCATTGGAAAGCAGAGAATATCTTTATTAACTTTGAAAAAATATGTTGAACCATATGATAAGAAAATCAAAGATTATCGTTTTTCTTTGATTTTCTAATTATTTACTTATATCAAAGTAGTCATTACGTATGTAAAATTTCATTTCATTTTGACGACTCCGTCTTGGTGAGCTAATTTTTTCGTCCATGAATGAATTTGAATAAAAAAAACTAGTTAACAAAACATATTTTGGTTATTTTTTTGATATTTCTGAAAATAAGAACAATTAACTAAATTTTAAGTTTGAAAGAACTCTACTTTTCCAAATATATTTCCCAAGGAATTCTCATTTTAAATCTATTTTTTGAAACTGAAACAAGCATGTAGTCTGTTTACTAGTTGGTGAAAAAAATGGAAAATGATACATGCAACAATCAATTTCTTTAAAAAAGATAAATATCATGATAAGTTAGTCATCCGATGGGCTTGCTCAGACAATAAATACAATACCAATTTAAAGAATATCATTTTATATAGTATTGATATTATAATTTAGTGTTTCAATAGCGCTTTTTATAGTTAGATATTTTGAACTATTGCCATTGCCATTTGATCGATATTAGACTTATACAGTTTTTCTCTTTATTTGATAAGAAACACGTGGTCAAAATTTGAGATTTATATATTTGTAGCAGACTTAAATTCAGTATATATTTCAATTGGGGTGATTTCCTTGATGATTATCAAATATCGAAAGAAACTTTTAATTCTTTCTTATGTCTGATGATTAACATTAGTGCAAACTTAAGGAATTTACCATGGTCGATTTCTCGGCAGGTGTGTTATTTAACTTCACTGACAATTATTCTAATTACCTTCAAATTATCCGAATAATTACAAAATTTCAAAAGAAAATTATCTTTATTTTTCCATTTATCTCATAATGAGCACGTGGTCATAATGTGAGACTTCTATCTAGGTAAAACTTTTTACTTGTTTAGGTAATTACGAGCCTGAAATTATAGAATATTGAAATTTCTTTAGTGTTTCTATTTATGTGGCACAAATTTGCGATTCACACATGTGGTTCAAATTTGAAACCTTTATCTAGGTAAAAACGTGTTTTAAATTGATTTTGTCAATTAGGCTAATTACTGTCTAATTATCCCGATAAATCTAAAATATTGAAATGTTTTTCAGTTTCTTATATTCCTTGTAAATTTATCTAGTTACACTAACTCTATTACCCTAAAACGTTCAAAAGGACAGATTCCAAATGAATGATATCTGAAAAAAAAAGAGTCTACTTGGAATACAAAATTGCTCTCAGTCCGAAAAATAATGGTAACTAGAAAGCTCCATAAATTAAATTCCAAAAAAGGTGTTATAGGTTAAAGGATTTTTTTAAAAAATTTATCCTGATTTCACCATTTCTGTAGCAGAAAAAGGAAGCATTTGATTCCAAAATTTTCTGCTACACCCAAAGAAAAAACTTCCGAAAAGCTCCAATTTTTACAGGTTAAGAGATTTTTTTTTTTTACAAGTAACTCGTTTTTTAGCAATTTTTGATCTATATGTATGAAAAATAGGTATAAGAAAAAGGAAGTTTATTTTTAACATAAAAACCCTTACAACTTCTAAAGTATTTAACTTTTTGACTCACGTTTGATCTCATTCAATTTGATGAAATGTATGAAATATAAATCCTGATTTTAAATGACAGATATTTTAAACAAAAGAACCCTCTATATCTTTCTAACTATAACTCTGCTGACTCGTATTTGATTTCATTCTATGTTGCGTAAAAATAGTTAAGAGGATTCTATCCCATTTGTTTAGAGAGTAATGTTAAAAGCAAAAATTTCTTCACGCATAGAATTGAACTTTTTGTCCATAAAATTCATATAACTTCTAAATTTATTGTCCTATTGTCTAGTATTTTTAAAGTATATCATTCAATATAAAGAATACAATTACACCAGGAACTGTCTTGTCTGGATATCAATATTTAAGTTTCTCATTTTCAATACTCTTCTTTTTTCCCTTTCCCTCTCCAGACAGGGGTCACAAATATCCCCAATTGCTTTTCTCATTCTACAGTGCATAAAAGAAAAAAAGTGTACACTCACAATACTTGATCACAATATTGCATAAAGAATGCTATTGTGAAATTTCTTATTAACTGCTTTGTATCAGAAAAAGAAATAAGATGATATAAATTACATAACGTATTCTAATTATTAATCTTTTCACCTCTTTGCGGATAACATTAGCTTTGACTAGTGATTTACTCATAAATTGCTGTCGCTGTTATTTACATACTGAGCGTTATTGCAGCTGAGAAAGAGAAATGGAAAGCTTATTTTTTCTTTTAAATTTTGCACGTAAGACTTACACTTTTTAAGTGCTTTTTTAAATATAGATATTCTTCTACTGTACTGACTCATTAAAGATACTCTACAAATTTTAAATCTGTTAATTAAGCTAGAAGAATCGAAATCTAAACTGACATAAAATAAAATAGTTCTTAATGTGGAATTTATTGAAGTTATATTATTTGATTATTACGGAGATAAGTAGAGCATAATTTAAATTCTAAACTTAGGTAAAATTAACAATTGGAACTAAAAAAAACAATTGGACGATTAACATTACATAGCTTTTTCTTCTGATTGATGTATTTTCTAACTATTATTTTTATGCAAGAGTGATTTTAAACATAGTTAACATCCAATTAATATTGAAGTTTCAGTGGCACAAATGTAATTGAGAACAATTACTTAATGTTAGTATTAAATTCTAATTTATATTAATAAAATAATTTCGACTGTTTTGAATAATTTTCTAGTCCTGAATTAAACTCCTTTAGTTTTTGGCACTGTAAACTTTTATATTAGTCCGCAATATTTCAGGAGATCACTACAATTTTCGATTCTTTATCTTCTAATTGGGAGGAAATCAGATCTTTCAAAGGGGCAACTTGTTATCACATTTCAAATTTTAAAGCTTTAACTGAGAAGTGATCTGTCGAAAAGTTTTAATGAACCTTTTTTGAATGCAGAAATTGAAATTTATTGATGTCATTTTCAAGTGAAAGAACAGAATTAGATTGTGTGACATATGATAGGCGTTAGATCGGCAAGTATCTAGTTATGGTAGGAAAAAAATGTAAAATTCAGTAAGTTTCTTATCATATTTTTCAGATGCAATTATTTCTTTCGATATTCTGCTACTTCAAGAGATACTTGTAATATTCTTTTTCAGTTTATTTCTGTATATATGCGTTTAAATTAGGTAATATAAAAAAAATATCGTGTTAAAGTTATTAAAATTGTTTTTAAATAAATAACCTGTTATGCTAGTTGCATTAAATAATGAATCCTGGAACACTACTATTTCCTTCTTATTGTGTTGCTTTTTAAAATAATTTTTTTAAGAGAAAATCAGAATTTGAAATTAATTAATAATTTAAAAATTAAAATTTAAAAATTAAAAAGACTTTAAATTCCATTTCTATATTAATAGTTAATACTAAAACACCAATAAGAATCTAATGAAAATGGATTATTTTATCTTCCTTTTGAACTTGAAAAAATTAATAACATTGAACATCTTAACAAAAATGACATTTTTGTAACTAAATAAACGCATATAACTCTTCTGAGCAATTAAAATTAAGAAAAAAAATTTAAACAAAAAGTGCATTAGAAATTTTAAATACTAAACCAAATTAATTTCTTTTCTGTTTAATTCACTTTAGTAGCTTAATTTATTTAATTCATTATTGTTGTCTAGCCATTTTTGTAAAAAAATAATGATCTTTTAAATTACAAGTAATAAATATTTTTTTTTCAATTTTTATTTTTATCTGAATTCATACATTTCTTTATTAAATCTACACAATCTTACATACTCTCAACAGTGCTTTCCCTTTTTTTAGAAAATAATTCTTTCTTGTAGTTACATATATGAATGTAGTATTTATTTGCTTTTTGCCTTTTATAAAATACGATCAAAGAACGTTTCAAACTGGAATAAGAAAAATGATTTAAGTTCGTATGATCTGTTGAAAAGTTGGAAACACTCTTTATAAATAAATAAAGAAAAGACAATCTTGGAATGACTGCCTTAATGGAGTCGAACTGAGGCAAATTGTTTTCGACATGACTTTAACGGTTTTTCAGCTTCAATCTACGGGCCATTAGTAAGAAGTAAGTTTTGTGGGAAGAGATAAATCTATATATAAACACTAAAGAGCAGCAATATCTTCGGATAATTATCTTTCCATCCATTGCCTTTTAGACCAGATGAAACTGTAATTTATTCTTTTTAATTTCCATTTTTCTCTTTTCTAGCACTTAAGTTTTAAATTATTAATCTTCATTTTATCTTGACAAAATTCTATGCGAAATTCTTTCATAGATACCAGAAATCAGTGGAGTTTTCAACGTTGTGTGGATATTTTTACAATAAAGTAAAGTAAAGTAAATTCAAGTAAACCTTTTTCGTTAACAGAGCGGTGAGATCCAGAGGGTCATGTGTTAAAGGCTCCTAAATTTCGTAAGCAACAACATGATGTTGGAATGGTATTTAATTACGCACTGACAATCTTTAGTTTCCAGACAAGCTGGTACTCATCGATTTGAAGATGGGTGGATTTTAAGCTAACATTAGGGAAAGGACCTTGCAGCTTAGTGCATCATCCACCTAGCACTAGCGGCTCGAACCAACGAAAAAAAAACGTATATTAAAATAAAGTAATTTATTTTTGGCATTGTGTAAATTTCCCTTTCGTTGCGAAATCTTTATCGAGTTTCATGCATTTTAATGTATATAAGACTTTTATATATGTTTCTATTTTCTTAAAAATTTCCATCTTGCCCGAAATCATATTTTGGGAAAAGCGACAGAGCAAATTCAACGCGAATTCGGATCAAGTGAAGGTATATTTCATTTGAATTGCAGATATAAGAAGAGAAAAAATGAAAATTTCTCTTGGATATATCGAGTAGCTAAAGTTAAACTAATGCTTTGTGTAATTCAGAATATATGTTGCGTGTATACTACCAAGAGAATGGATGAAAACATTATAAACATCAGCTAACTTACTCTGAGTTTTGAAATGGATCGTCATATATAAGAAAATTTTACACTTTTAAGAAAATTTTACATTTTACACTTTTAATAAAGCTTATTCACCTAAACTTCATTAAGATCCACTGAGTTTAATCAAATTTTATATTAAATATGCATTTGTTTAGCTTCATGATAAAAATCATTTTCTAAATTTTCTTCAATCCGGTGATTTATTAAACACACATATTCATGTCATTAGTAATTCAAATTAAAATAAATCAGAATTTAGATTAAAAATAATATTAATAATTAGATGAGGTAATCAATTATATTCAATTTGAAGGCCTTAAAGGTGCAATTAAAACAAGATTTAACTCTATTTCCAAAATTCACACGCTTTTAACAACTGAAATAAAATTTGTCAGCTTAAGTTACAATTTACTAAATGGTTTGATAATGATACCTTCGAGGTTTAGGTAAATGTTTAAACAGATTGATATTTAAATATGGAATTTTAATATGGATTAAAATATGGAATTTTACAATGGGATATATAATTTAAATAATTTGATTATCTGATGTTATATATTTAGCATCCTTAGTAGAAAGATCAATTATGAAGTAATTTAATTTATTTTTGAACGTATCTGAAATAGTTATAAAGTGTTAAGTTTTTACAAGTATTTACATAAAACTTAATTCGTGTTAAAATCCAGCTTTTTCATAGATTGATAATCTTAGAGCTCAAAACTTTAAGTTTCTTTATGACAATTTATTTTTCAGTTATTGGCAAATCTCGCAAACTCTTAGAGCTTGAAATAATTTAAGAACTGAAAATCAACTTATATTCCAAAGAAAGGTTTGGTGATTTGGAAAATTTACCAGATTTAAAAAGAGTAAGTGTTTTTTTAAATGATAAAAATTTTTTTAAAATCAATTTTGTTATTCAATTTTTTTGTAAATGTTTTACATATTTAACTGTTAGCAATTTTTAATTCTTTTTACTTTTAAGTAACTATAGGAGAATAAACTATCTTTTGGAAGTAAGTGACATAAAATAACACTTTTTCAATTAAAATGACACTGAGTTCAAGAAAATAATTTACGTTAATTATCCTAGTTAACGTGTAAAAGGAAATTGCAAGAATCAATGAAAATCATTATCAAAAGTCATCTCAAGTACTTTAATAATAATTTCATTAGTGCTTCATCTGATTCTCATAAAATATCAATTTAAATCAAAATGATAGTATATAGTAACAATGGTATATTAACGGTGGTGTATATAAGAGCTCGTATAAAATTAATAATGCAAAGGGCAGGAAAGCATGTCTATATCAACTAAGTAAAGATGCAATTGATTAGTACGTAATTAAGTCAAACATTTATGTATCCAGATTTATTAAATTAATTTAACCAACTCGTTATACTTCACAGCCTATAATTTAGCTAATAAGAATTGGCAATTTAATTAGTTAAATTTTTTTTTTCAGATTTCTTTTGAACTGATTAGTACTATATTTAAATTTAAGACGCCATAAATACGATATTTATCAAGGTTAAAATTAAAGTTAAAGAAAGATTTTTAATTTATTTTAATTTAATATCATTGTATTTCATAATAAGTCTTAATGAGAATTTATTTGAATTAATTGAAGAAGAAATGCAATTTATTTTTAGATATAAATCTAAGGAAGATTAAGGAAAATACGTTATAGGTTTATATTATAATAAAATACGTTATACGCTTATATTATACAATTGAGCCATTATCTCATGCAATATTACAACAATTTTTATGCATTTTCACCTAAAAGTGATTATCCGATACAGTGGTTAAATTTGCAAAAGTACTTGATTCAAACAGCTGGTATTATGACAGACTTTATGACGAAAATATATTTGTAAAAGAACTATTTTGAGCTACTCGCAAACTGCTATTTTAAGAGCATCTGTTATTAAATTAAGATATCAGGACCTATATAGCTATATAGCTATAGTATATACCTATTTAATGAGAAGCAAATCTCGCAAATACCACTAATGAACAAAAAAAGGGTAGAAATTTACAAGTAGGGTAAACCAACCAGAGAAGGAACACTACCCAGTGAGGGAACATTTCATATATATTGATTGAAAATAAGAATTTGAAAGTTTTTCTTTAGATTGATTGGTAACAATAGCTTACTGCCAAACAATAGTAAGTCATCTAGCAATGTTTTGGATTACCTGGTCAAATAGACTTCTCTGGAAAAATTTTTAAACTTGTTATTATCTCTGCAACACCTTGTTTCCTTGAAAAAATTATAAGGTGAGTGTTTGTATTTTTATGTTTGAAGTGGAATTAATAGCATGTAATAGTTTTATTTTTCTCACTGTGAAAAGGACAGCTCAAAATATAGTTATTGAAGTTACATTTTATTTTTTTAAAGCATCATAGCATAATAAAGTACTGAGATAAAGGGGTGTTTATTCACTGGATCACCAAACGATGAAAAACCAGTGAAGGAACAAGTGTTCCTTTACTGGTTTTTTTTCTAAGTTAATGAAAATAAAAGATAAACTTTAATTTTCTTGAACTTTTAGTGATGTTCCTCATCAAAAGTATGTTAAAAACAACTTTTAACCAGTGAGGGAACAGGCATTTTCCTTTACTGGGTGTAGATTTCCCACTGAATGAACAGTATGTGTTAATATGTTGACACTTTAATTTTCAATTCATGATTACAAAAAAAGAGTTAACATTTTACAAGTATTTATATGTTATAATTTCAAGAGTAGGCTTGTTTTTAAATATTTGTAGGGCTTATAAATTCATAAAGAGCATTAAAAAATAACCAAAATTAAGTGTTCCTTTACTGGGTGTTCATTCACTGGTAAGAGCTGTTCCTTCACTTGGTCTTCTTACTACTTGTTATTTGAACCTCCAGAACTTGGAAACAATATTATGTAAGTTCTCTAAAATTTTTTTTACATAATTTGCAATTAGTAACAAATATGTTGACACTGTTATTTAACTAAAATTACGAGTTTTGAAATTAATATGATTTTTTAAAAGGCAAGCGAAGCTTAAGTGTTCCTTCACTGGTTAGTTTACCCTACCTTACACAAAAACGTGAAAAATGACGGAAACGGTGGCTAATTTGCAATCTAGCAGCTTTTAACAACTCATTCTCCTTTCAGGAGATTTTTCTCTTGATTGTAGCTGGCACAAATATAATGCTCAAGGACTTTTTTTATTTCCTCTTTTTTATTTATTTCCTCTTTTTTATTTATTTATTTTTTTTTAATTTAAGGAAAAGTAAACCAAGACAGCGGGTTATAAAACACCGCTACAATACGAAGTCACGTCAGGGAGTAAATTGCGCAGGGAAAAAAACACTCTGAATGAGTTTTGATCTGATTGAATTTTCATATGCTAGGACTCAATCTTCTTGGCTCAAAGGATTAACCTCAAATATGCTGATTCATAAGTGCAGACAGTGTTTTAAATTACGAAATCAGACACAAAAAGTGCTTTTTTCTGAATAAGCATGCCTTTTTTTCAACGGAATTGGATTTTTGACAATCAAAATGTAAGGTATAGATGGAATCTTGGAAATAGGATCCATATAGGTTGGTCGTGAAAGCTGTCCAAAGTTTAGATCTCAGAAAGTTCTTTCTTACTTATGTTACTTCTTACTTATATCGCCGTATCTTGAAAACTTTTTAATAAATTTGAAATTTTTTTACTCACAATTAGATTTATACGAAGATAATTCCATGTAAGAATAATCATTATTAATATCCTTTTAATATTTTTGAAATATTTCTTAAATAGTGGACAAAATTTTGAATTGCAAGGTATACAATCATTTGCATCATTTTAAAGAATGTAGTTTCAGGTAGCAAAACCCAAAATGGGAGCAAAATCAGTAGAATAGGTCTTGAGATATCAAATTTTTGATGTATGATTTACAGTTAGGATACAATGCAATTTTTTTTAAGTATGCGAAGCATCCCATTGTTAAAAAGTATAATATTAGAAAAAAATTCAAAGTTGATCAAAGAATTTAATTACGTAGCTCTTAAAAACTTTAATACCCTGTCCGGAAATTTGAAAAACATTCATATTAAGCTCATGTCTAAAAGAGAATTGAATTTTTATGCTGATATTGATTTTTTTAAATTGATTTATTTATTTATTTTAAATCTCTGTTATCATGTAATAAAATAATTTGATAGCAAATTTGATTCATTTACAGTGACACTCAATAGCAGGAAAAAAAAAACGGTAAATCTTATCTTTTTTTTAAAATATATACATTTTGTTTCGTCTATAAAAAACTAATGTGTATATATATATATATATATATATATATATATATATATATATATATATATATATATATATATATATATATATATATATATATATATATATATATATATATATATATATATATATATATATATATATATATATATATATACACATTAGTTTTTTATGAGTTATACACAGTAAAATCTTTATACGAAATAGAATATGGTTTATAAAAGTATTAAAAAAGTAATAGTACTTTTAAAATTTTTTTGAGGATTCAACAAAAACATAATAGAAAATAGAAAATTTTAAAAACTTAGTTAAATACAGAAAATAATTAAACGTAAACATCGTAAAAGTATTTCTTCTTTAAACACACATAAAATTCTTCACGATTTAAGTTGGTGGCACAAAGTATGCAGAGTAAATTTAGCTGTCAAGGAACTATTTACCTAAGTAACTGTAGAACAAAAAGTTTGCAAAGTTTAATGATTATATCAACCTAGAAACTTCTAAAATAAATTACTTTTTTGTTTCGAAAGATCTAAGGAAATTCTTTGATAAAATTAAGTGTAAAAAGATGTTAGGAGAGAAAAAAATATTTTTAATAAAAGCAAGTAAGCAAAAATAATGATAAAAACTCCAAGTTAATTTCTTGCTTAATTTAATAATTCTAAAATGTTATGTTTTTTTTCCACTTCGCTATTTGCTTATAATTTCTATTCAGCACAATGAGTGGCATTGTATAGTTTGCGAATACAATTTTAAAGCATAAGAACATTAAGAATTTATCAAGAACATTTTGTTTAGTGTTTTTTTTATAACACGACAAATAAATAGTCACTACTTCGTTTAAAATAATTACTTTCGTGAAACATTTATCAGTGACTTTGCTCCTGTGTAATGGCTTTCACAGCATACTTTTACATCTGTAAATTATCTTTTGGAACATTCTTCAGTTGTACATTGGAACTCCATGAACAGCACATCGTTACCTCTGTGCACTTACATCCATGCAACCCAGGGTTAGCCTCGTGGTACTTTCATCCGCAGGCATCTTTTGCTTATCACAATCTATTTGCTTTCTTGTACTGATAGCAAACGGACGCGCATTTCGAGATTTCAATATTTCCCGGATGCCCCCTGTTTGCAAGGGTCGGGGTTAAGCTATGCTTTTACCAATTATTTGTAGCAAAAAATACTAAGAAATTAATTAAGAGTGACGAACGATAATATTGCAAATTTTTTTTTTGAATGTAATAAAATTATAGAAAATAAAATCTCTAGAGTTTATTTTTTAAAGTCCATAGCATTTACACATTAGTTTTCAATAATATATCTTTAAAAATATGCATATTTTTGAAAATGTATGTTTGTTTTAAGAAACAAAATTTGAACAATTGAGAGTAGTAAAATAACAAAAAAATTTATATAACATAAACTAGAACAGTGGCGGAATTATACAACTTTGTAATAAATGAAAATTGAATTTATAGTTGAGGATGAGAAATTTTAAAATATTCCAGCTTGATTCATTCTGGAAGGAGGGTTTGTCATTTTAAGCACTGACTGTTTCAGAGGTAATTATTGTTCAAAAAATGTAACGTCTAACTTGCCATCCGCATCGTTTCCTTTGAATCCTCTAATAACATACAATAATATATTCATTAGATAATATAATTAGTGCATAAATTACAGCTTTACCCAAAGAGATGGAAGAATCCCAAGAAGGTGTCATAGTGATTACTTATAATATGTAAATGTAATTTTGTTAATATACCGCGATATTGAAGTGTGTTCAGTGTTAGAATTACAATCTTGACATAGAAGTAATACTTCAATAATAAAGGTTTAATAAATGTCTATTAATTATCATAATAATAAATGTGCTTTGAAGTAAATAGAAAACTAAAGAAAACCATTGTAAAATAGTGAAGCTTCACCAAACACGATAGGCTAAAAATATATAATGAGAATCTCAGATTTTAGTCAAACGCAATTTATATGCAGAGAAAATTACCTGGTGAAATTACTATCTCATCATCTGGTAAAATTATTGTACTGTGTGGTGATGAAATTTCTGATAAAAAGAAACATAATTTTGGTATTAAAACCCAAAATATAAGGTATTTGAAGCATTCATTTGGTAATTTTTTCGTTCAAATGATAAAAGCTTACTATAAATTTTGGTTTTAAAAATTATAGTTATTATTAACACACATTTAGTGAAAATGCAAAACTGTTAAGTAAATTCAATCGAACAAATGATTTTTACGCCATGTTTTTAGGCATCAAGATAGAGTACCCAAATTTTTCCACATTTATCAAATTCTATCTCCTATTGTAAAACCATATTGTATTGCTAATTTTATCAAAATCATTACCAAAGCACTTTGGTAAAAATGATCGAGTTTTATTGTTTTCTCATAAAGCAAGAAGCATGGTAAATCTACCACGTTCTGGAGTTTTGACCATTTTTTTTCTCTGTTTGGTAATTGCATTAAATTAATTTTATTTTAAGCAAATATGAAAATGAAATTTTTAAATCATGACATTTTATTATTGAATTTCGAAAAATATATTTGAATAGTTTGCGTGATACCTTACATGACCTAGATTAATTCAATTAAATGCTTAGTTGAACTGCGCGGACATTAATTATCCTTTTCCGAGTTGTCTTTTAATCATGAAGACGTATAGAGTGAATAATAGAAAAATTAATAAGGTGTCAAGCGGAAGAATCTTGACAGCTTCTGGCGGAAGTGTTCGCTAACTTCCTTTTGTGTAAAGGTCTTTTAAGAATTTATCCGCTTCAAGACTTAAATTAGAACTTCCAATATGGATCTTCTTAGCTTGAATTAGAAAGTATTTTCATTAAAGGTTGTTCTTAGAATAAAACGAATTGAATATATTATCCGGAAAGTGGATTTATTAATGCAGAACATTGGCGCATCATCTCAACTTAAATTAAATCAAGTAAACAACTTACGAAATGATAAACATAGTTAACGATTACATGATTGGAATGAAATGTGTTTATCGTAATATGCATTTGGAATTATATTTAAAAGTTGTAAAGTATTAAATTCAAGGACTATTAAAAGATGGTTTCTGATTTTGTAAATATTTAAATAAAAAAATAAGCTTCACCAAAGATAAATTGCAATAATATATTTAAATTTTTTTTTATTGCGATACATGATTTTTAATTTTTCTAAGGAAAATTGAACATTACAATGCAAGGTAAACTGTTAAAATAAATAAAACTGTTACACCATAACAAAATTTTCTCACTATCTTTTTGGAAACATGATACAAAAAAACAGTGTTAAGATTAATATGTATTTTATACATTTTATTCGGTTAGAAAGACATACTAAAATTTCACGATATTTTCTTCATTTCTGACGAAATCGATGATGGCAACACTTCGTTCTGAAAGTTTGACGTGTTTTTTCGAACTCATTTTGTTCACTTTTCAAAAATGTGATTTTTCTAAGTTAATTTGAATTTAAATTAGTTTTGAATTGCTTTGAACCCCTTTCTACAGCTTTGCTAACGTATGTGATGTGCTATTGGTTTTTCTTGGACCTTAATACTTCGATTTGCAAATACGCCAGTCAACAATGGTGGCCATCTTGCATTAGTAAAACGCCTACTCAATGTTTTTCGAGATATTTAACTTCATGCTTGGAATTACTCAACAACTAGTGAACTCCTGTCCTGGGTAAACACCTGTGATTTGATATTTCTTGTGGAAACTAGTGAGCAAACTGGTCCTAAAGTTGTGGTCCCTAGAGTTTGCTGTTCAGAGAAAACTCGTCAGAGCATGTAGAAGAAAATTACAAGCTGAACTGGACCCGGAACAGACGCAGAATAAATTGCTAAACTATAAAAGGAATAAAGCAAGCTGCAAAAAACTAATCTTAAAAATTGAAAGGGACAAATTAAAAACTTATTTAAATAATATTACCAATCAAGAATTCTTTAGTCCGAGCTATTTAATAGCAAAGAACAAATATAATTCTCAACAACATATTCAGAAAATTGAAAAAACAGATGGAACTTATTCAACCGACAAAAAAGAATCAATAGAAACTATTCTTAAGTATCATTTTGTATCTAACCAGTACCCACCCCTGTCGGAAGCAACTTGCTATAATATTCACTAGTCATTTAATATCAATGAAGTCTGACATGATATTAACTAAAGTAAGAACAACAATGCCTCAGGTCCAGATAATCTTCCCCCAGAACTTATAAAGGCTATGTTTAAGTTCAATAACTACAGCCATGAAGACTTTAATCAAACGAATAGAAAAGGCAAAACGGAAAGGAAGACACACTCTGGGGATCTCATTGGACATCAAGGGAGCATTCGATAGCGTTCTTTGGGTTAACATCATTATAGATCTTAATCGCCTTGCAACTTCAAAAAAGTTAACAAACTTCATTAAAAGTTTTCTCTCTGATCGATAGATAACCTACAATCTCGAACAGGATAGCCAGACACAAAAACTATGCCTGGGGGTTTGAGCCACGGCCCAATCCTGTGGCTCTTTATCGCAAACGCAAGATTGAATATGCAGAGATCAGACTGTGAGACAATAATATTTTATGCGGATGACTTTAGGGTTCTCTTTACTGAAACAATTCTAGACCACTTGGGACCTCTCACAACAGTCCACTTGGAAAAGTTCAAACAGTGGGCTGTGGAACATAACCTGAAATTCAGCTCTGCAAAGACAGTAGCTATCGTTTTTCCCAAGAAGAAGCAACTCTCACGTAAACCCACAGATAAGATAAATGGAGAGAGAATTTCTGCTCAAACTGCAATAGACTACCTTGGTTTCATAATTAATGGTCAGTTGTCCTGGTTGTCCCATTTGGAGGCGTAACATACAAAAATTCTCAAGTTTTATGACAAATTAAATAGAGTAATTGGAATCGACTGGAGAATCACTCCAAACATCAGAAAATTTACTTATTTGAACAGTATATTACGCTTCATCCTATATCGATGTGAAATATGATTTAAAGATCAAGTAAGAATTAACAATAAATTAAGAAAAATATAAAGAATTCCCCTAATCTCAATCACCAGATACTACAGAACTACCTCAACTCCAGCACTCCAAATCCTTGCTTGCCAAATCCTTGTGTAAAACTTGAAACAAGAATTTCTAATATTTATTTTCATGAGGAAGAAGATTACGGGTATCAAATTATTCCGAAACTTAATGTAAGGCATCCAGCAGAGATTATAATTTTTAATTTCGAATACAACAAACCAACAGGAAAGGGAATCGAGATAATTTCACTGGCGGATCCAATCTTAGGGTTCGAAATGAATTTGGAACAGGATGCGCTTTAATCGTCTATTCCGACAGACATGCAGTGGAAAATCATACCTTTAGGCACTCTGATTTTGAAACAGTGTTCCAAGTTGAGTTATGGGCTTTATATACAAGACAATAATTTGGATTTCGGAACAAAACTTAACAGAAACAGTAACACTCTTTTCAGATTCACTATCAGGTCTACAGGTCTTTGAGAACACTGGCAATTCTAATTACATAACTGATGCAATTAAAAAGATATACAGACCAAACATCCATTTTAACTGGATAAAAGTGCAAGTGAGAAATGAGGGTAACGAGGTGACTGACCAACTCGTCAAATCTGCATGTGAAAAACCATCTATCGACATTCATGAAATTCAAACGAAAAGGACTACCAGAAGGAAAATAACAAAACTATTGATGAACGAATGGCAGCGAAGATGGGACAGTGAGGAAAAGGGTAGACATACCTATCAATTAATTCAAAGGGTTAACACCAACAAATTAATTGCAAATTTTTTTCCAAATCAATTCCTCACAAACCACGGGGCTCACGGAGAGCACCAAGCTAGATTGTTTGGCAAAGGAGCACTTTGTGACTCCTGCAATACTTTTGAAAATCTGGAACATATTTTAATAAACTGCAGCAAATTTCAAAACCTTCGACAAAAAAATTTTCCTAGACATTTAAATTACAACCGACTTAAATTATTTTGGAAACAGAAGAAATTCAAACAGGGAATCATTAAAATATTGGAACGCCTTTTCTCTACAAGAGAACTTGACCAGACGGCGTTAGCTGTTTCCCATGGCTGGTCTTTGGAGCTCCTGCGAATAACATTTTCTAACTCATCACACTAAATTTCGTTCTTAACTTACAATGGATATAAATCAATGGATTTTTTTAAGCAAATGAGTGCTTTATAAAGAACACATTTGCTCTACATTTAATGAGCATTTAATGCACACATTAACGAGCTCTACATTTAATGAAATCCAGTAATTGCATCTCACTGTTAACAATACTCTGTGTGTTCTTAGTATTTTTATTTCATTTCAAGTGTTTTTTTTTTTCGCCATCTTATAACCCTTTGCAAATACTGTATTTGTGTTTTTTAGAAATAACTTTCAATTAACTTACTGTTAAAAATTTTATCAAATTTTCTAACTGTTCATGTTTTGAATTTCCACTTGTTTGTAAATGTTTTTTAACGGCTGCCTCGCTATAACTCTTCTACTTAAAATTGTATCTGGTTTTATTGGCTTTGTGCCAGTTGTAGCCCTTTTCACCATCACAATATGTTTGCTACCTTTATTCAATGTTTTTATTGTTCTTTGTTTGATGCCTCGCCTGTAATGTCTGAACACCCAAACTCTTAAATTCTGTTTACTGAGTAACTACTTTTGTAAATTTTAAGGTTTTACTAAATCCTTTGTGGCCTTCTTGTAGGAGTGAGGGAATCTTTGGGTCTTGGTGAGGTTGCTGCTCTGCTCCCAGCCTACATTACCCAGGGTTTTCCCTGGAGTTGCTTTTGCCTCTCTTGCCTATTATTCCGACGTGTGCCATGGATCGTCACTAAGCCTGACCTTAGTGAATCCTTTTTTTTCTTGTTGGGTAGTCGCGTGCGCACACTTTGAGTCAACAGTATGGGGGAGGGACTGGATTAACTTTGATTTCTGACGAAACCATTTCCTGGTATATGCTCCGAGCAAATATTTCGTCAAAGTAACTATCGTAGTATTTAAAGAAATATTTAACCAACAGTAAAAAAAAATATTTCGTCATTCTATTTTTTTTCTAAAAAAAAGAAAAAACACTTGCCGTGCTTAATTTTTGTGCGTGCTAACTTTTGAAATAACCACTTTATTGTGTACACCATGTAGCTGAGTCAAAGTCACCTTTATAACTAAAGAAAGAAAGCTACCACAGAGAGATAAATTACACCCGTGCCGAAACAGGATTTGAACGCACAATCGTCCGGGTATGAAGCCAACTCCTTGATCACCAAATTTTACTTTTTCGGTCACTTTATATTGTCTCGTTTTCATCCTAGTTTCGTCAATCTAGTCAACATCTCCTACAATGCCCTGCAATGAGGTTTCAAGTTGAAGAAACGTTTTCGCCATATACATGACAGTTTCCGTTTTGTCACAATTCACTTGATTTCGTGACGAAATAAGTTTCAAAATTAATGATTATCAAATCAAATTATCAAAATTAATTAAAACATGCTTAAGGATTGTTGAATCATCAAAAAGGAGAGTTCTTAATTCTGACAGGGCACGCATTAATAAAAATATTTTCAAATAATTATGCAATGAATTTTCTAGATTAAAATCAAATAACGATAAAACACGCAGAAAGATATATCTTCTTAAAGAGAACTTTAAAAAAGCTATCAGCATAACGAAGATCGTAACTTGAAATTTAATTTACAATAAAATTACAATTATGTCTAGTAAATGCTATTAACATAAATTTTTATTAGCGATGTCTGCAGTTACATTAAAACATATATTATTCTCTAATCAGAAACGCTGATTTTTGATAATCATAATGTTAATTGAGAAGCTGGTATAACCATTTTTTTTTCAATGGTGTCTAGCTGTTTACAAATAAAACTAAGAGGAGGTTACTTAATGACAAAACACAGCAATAGATGAGTTTTATTTTTTTGTGTGAAAAAATTTGGAATAAATTAATTTAGTATTTTGACACTTGTCCAAAAAAGTAACGGGTGAAACCATGCTATTATTTTTATCAGAAAATAGATTTAAGTAACTATTTTAAGTATTTTTTATCTATCCCTATAAAAATCATTCAAATATTTAAGTGTTTTTTCTTGTTTTTATTAAATATTTTTGCAAGAAAATGCTATCTCTTTACACATGAAAAATTATATTGACTAATATATGTAGCGCACGCAACGCTAATAGTTTTCCCAATAAATCTATAGTTTAAATTAATTTGACAACCTAAAATTGATCTAAGAAGCTATTATACTGCTAATTTTATTTAAATTGGAAAGTATATTACATCAGCAGTGAATATTTAGATCACGAAGAAAAAAATTAGGTTTAAATTACTATACTGTACTGCCAGGAATTCATTAATGTTTGAAGCATGAGTTAGGTAAAATTGTGTTTCATCAGTCACTTTAACTTAATTTTAGATATGAATTTATGTATTCAGATAAATCAGTAAAAAACTCTTAAAAAAAACTTTTCAAATTTCGCTTAAAACAAGAGAAATCGATAGTTTTTAGATATCAAAAGTAAGTTTTGTAAAAGTAAGTAAGAATTTTATTTTAGTATAAGCTGTATTAACTTTCCACACTAGTTTCATCTAATGAGTTAGAAAAACATTTTGTACACTGAGATTTAGGGACAATATATTAAATATAAACTAGGAGGCTTCGCTCCCTGCTCGCTGGCTCTCGCCAACCCCCGGAACTGCTTTCGCAGTTCATTTCGGATTGCTTCGCAATCCGATGCTCGCTTTGCTCGCTCATTGGATACGTTCTTAACGTCTAGCTTTTGTATACCTTTTTGAACAATGAAGCTCCGAAAACTTTTCCCTGTAGAAAATTCTAAACTTGTGCATTTCAATATTAATTTGAAATTGCAAACAGTTCGCATATTTTTCTTTATCACACTATTCTAAATTTCAGTTGTTGAGAAAAGCAACTGTTGTAAGTTTTGTTTTAAAGTCTTTCCCACCAGAGGGCTAAAACCATGTGTTGTAAAACAATATGAAATAGTACTGAACGCTAGATGTAAAGCATCGGCTTCGATGAAGATAATTTTGTGAGAATTGTTTTGATAATTCGGTGAGAATTCACCCGATTAGACATATGATATGCACACTACGTGCTCTTGCGCGCCGAAGCCTATCAATTAAAATGAAAACTGCTGCCAACGCGAGAAAAGAAATATCATCGGTTTTATTGATACATACGTATTAGCGTTTTATATAATATAGATAGATTTCACTAAAGTCAATATTCACTGATAATTTCAAATACCCTTCAATATTTGCCTATAAGCATTTGTCCCTCACATAGATAACCACTGCCTTTTAACAATATTAATACTGAGAAAAAAATGTGGTTAATCTGTAATTTTTACCGGAGTGCTTGGGGAATAATTTTCTAAAATTAACAATAAAATATAACTTTATAATCTGTGATGAAATTAAGTAAATGTGATAAAATTTAGTAATTTTATTATAATACTTTAAAACATGACATAGAATCCATTAAATGTATTTTTCAGTTTTGTATTTTCTTACTAAGTGTGGGGTAAGAACAATTAAATATTTGAAAACCAAAATTTCCAATAAAACATTACCATATGAATGGAAAAATTACCAAATGAATGGTATAAACATCATATATCTTAATTTTATTAATCAGAATTTTTTTTAAAATTTTTTTTAAACCAAAAACGCCATTACTTTTGAGTACGATAATTTTACAAAATGGTTTTCTCCTTAAAGAAAGCATAAATTGTCAGAAAATTATCTTCAAAACATTCAATGAACTTCAAAATGACTTTTGAAGTTCATTCAAGAGAATAAATGCTTAGCATATTGTTAATATGTCTAAGTATTTATTCTCTTATCAAACTTTGAAGACTGAAGTTTCCGTCATCCCACACGCTTACGGAGTTAAATTTTACTTAGTCATATAAATCTTCATAAATTTAAACGCTTGTTTATCTATTTTTCAAAATTTTGAAGCACTGGCAAGTTACAATGTAAAATGTGTTATTTTAGACAGACTATAAATAAACCTAATAACCTTTTCTAAGAACTATAAATGTGCCATAGTAAAGATACATGATAAAAAAAAAGAGCTTAACGGGTTTATTTAGTACTTGAGTCACGTATAAATGGAGTCATAAATGTTAACTTTTTATTCCTAATGATTAGTGGCGCTGAATGCTTCTGCTTAATGCCATGCAATGCTATTTTGCAAAAAAAAAAATTCTATATATATATATATGTATATACCTTACAAATCAAAATTTTTTGGACCATTATTAAATAAAATAATAAAAAATAATAAATATTAACTAAAAATTATTTTTTACATGAATTATCGTAGGATTAACGAATAGTATTATAGCGTGCAAATTTTTTTAAATTCGCTTAAAATGTTCCCGAGATATAGCGAAATACACAAAAAGTAAAATTAACATTATGGGGTTCAAACTTTGGAGCTCTCTCTTGACAAAACTATTGGGACCATATTTATTAAAATGCTTCTTCCCCCTATATTTTTAAATACTCTTTCATGTTTAATTTCATAACTTGAAATATCGTTTGCACTGACAATTTAGAATATTTGAGGTAACCTCCTCAAGCTTCTAAGATTGAGTCCTAGAACATGATAATATAGTCATTGGGATCAAATATTGATCAAGGTAGTCCGCTTCTTTTTGATCACTGTACAATAGTGACCAATAATGGTACAAGTGCACCCACATTGTTTTTTCTATTCCTTTGCAAATCTTACCTCGATTTGCATTTCATAAAAGTTTGGTTCAATTTGAGTAATTACTGCATGGTGCTGCAATTCTTACTAACATGAGTGTATTAACTAGAATCTAAAAAAAAACTACTTAAAGAACTACTGAAGTTTAAGTTTATAAGCGTTAGATTCCCAGTTTATCTATTTTGCGAATTGATAAGATAAATGCCAATTTATAAAATAAAAACTACATATTTATTCAAATATTAGAAGAAATGAACTGAAGTTTGTTTGCCCAATGTAAAAGCAAAAGACATTTAATCTCATTTAAGAAACAAACAACTGAGGCGTAATGTTAGATATGTTGAATAACTATTTTTAATTTCATTTGTTCACTGCCCAAATAAAAGGTTTATACTCTTATCGAAAAACTAAGAGGTTTAGTTTAACGTTGTATTAAGAGACTTAGTTTAATGTTATATATAGAAAATAATTCTTTTTGATTTATTTTACCCATTTCCTTACTAAAAGATATTTTACTCTATTTTAAGAAGTGAACAACTAACGTTTAATGTTATGTATGTAAAGAAACTGTTTTTAATATTTTTTTCCAATGCTAAAGCAAATTTAATTGCGAATTAAAGTACCAGGTCTTAGTTAAATTATAGTATATAATTTTTATTTGGTTAAAACCTTCATTTGTGACATAAATATATATAAAATGGAACGAAACAGTTGACATGTTTCATGCGCTCAAACACAGGTGCCCATTTTCAAGACTTGGGATGAATGGGAAGAAACGAAAGGGATTCAAGATTTGTCAGACGTGAAAGAGAAGAAAGAAGAGTGATTAATCACTTTTTGTTTCTTAAGCACTATAGATACTTCTTGATTAATCAAGTAATATCTATAGTGTTTAGGTTTCTTGGCTTTATTTATTTAATATAGTATATAATATGTAAATTCTTAAAAAATTATCATAATTAGTACGCATGCGCATAAAATGTTTAACATATAAATGGAACTAATTAATCAACATGTTTCAGAACTTTATATGTTAAAGGATACTTAGTTAAAATAGCAGCGAAAGGCTAAAAAAAGAAACACTTAATCTTTTACTTTTAAAATATTCGTCTTTTTTAATAATATTTTCTGGTATTAAAATAGACGAATAGAAATTGCTTCACCCAAGCAGCCCTGCAAAATAACAAGAAAAAAAGTAAATGGAGAATGCGATAAACGCAATGTTTTATATTTTTGAAGTTAAACGAAATCCTTTTGGCCGAAAATCTGCATATTAAATCTGTTCTAGGTAGGATAATTACTCTTTCCTGAACTTCTTTTATCTTTCCCCTCTAGTATAAATTGCAGAAACGAAAAACCTTTTAAGCATTACATTAGATTTTTATTCTTTTTACCAGATTCTGCTTACATAGTTGTACACCATAAGCTAGAGCAAAACTGTGTAGAAAAATTTCTCTGGAATAAAAAGATTTTTTACGAGTCGTTTTGGAGAATATTACATTAGACTTCAAAGCTGCATTAACGCAAAACCTTAAGGGAGCCTGATATGAATTATAATTTTTTTGCGTTAAATACATTAAAAACTAGATTACAGGAGTAATTGATTTTTTAAGAATCATAGAAAATTTAGATGTAGTTAACGTTAAGATGATTAAGAAAATGAACTAGTTTTTAAGTTTAGAAAGTTAACACAATCACAATTAATTTTAACATTTAAAAACAAATTCTGCATGTTATGAGAATTAGCGCTGCAAAAGTACTAAAATACTTAACTACAGCTGAAAAAATAATTACATGCGTAATTTAGAGAAAATAATTAAAATGACAAATTGGAAGTAATATTTCTATGAACATTACTCATGTCTTTTTCTAGAGATTTTCAGTATTCAATTTTGATATAAAAATTGATTTTATTTTTCTCAGATTTTCTATTCCTCATTTCTGTTTAAAAATTGATTCAAGTTGCAATGTTTAAAAATAATTTGAAAAGCATTTTTTAAATTGTTGTTTTAATATTTTTTATTTTATTTCATATTGTAATTTTCCGAATTGATACATTAATCATTCTAATTATGATATTTTAGTAAATACAAGATATTTATTTTATCAATAAAGAAAAATTTAATTAACACTTATGAGTCCCATTACCTTACTTTGCAGTTGAAGTCAATGATGAAATTACAATTTTTCTTTATTTACAAAGTAAACTATAATTTTTTGTAAATACTTAAAGAAGAGAAAAACATGTAAAATAAAACACAAAAATATAAAGACTGAAGAACAAATGTTAGGCAAGTTTATTTTAATAAATAATAAAATAAATATGCTTGTAAAATTGAAATACCGTGTATCAAATATGTTCCTTTTCAAAAAATTCTTTCTGAGATTAGCTATATTTTAACAATTTTGTGTTTTTTGAATGTTTCAAGTTCAGTTTGAGATATTTTTGGGCATTAATATTTGTTATGTTACATTTGAATGTCTAAAAAATGAACAGTTGTTTTAATTATTTTAAAGAATTAAAATATTATCGAAAATTATATTAAGTGTTTTTTTATCTGTTTAGTTTTAATACGAACAAAATTAGTAGATGATACTACTTTTAGTACTTGCTTTTTTTGCTAGCCAAAATAACTTTTAAAATAATACTGTCTCTTTTATCAATTGTCTGCATAAATAGTTATTTGCTGCTCAAATAAAATACTATTAAATTAAGTTTCTTAGCTGAAAAATGTTTAACAAATTCTTGTTGCAATTTAATATAGTACACACATGTTACATATACTCAAATGTGCTACGAAAATAATAATCTAAATTTTTGTACTTATTTTTACATTATATGCAGGGTGTTCCGTAAAGATCGCATTTAATATATGGTTTTGGAATCTTTATAAAAAATGGAGACAGCAAAAGTATACACATTGGGGGCGTAATATAGGATTTAATACAGGAATAGAATAAAAACGCTTTCAAATTCATTGTAAGCACAGAACATTAAAACTATTTAATTGCGCAGGTAATTGCGCGTGTTTCTAAATGCTCTTCTTTATCTTATTCTTCGGCCAGTGTTTTTCAAACTTTTCTCAATCTTAGTCTTAGATCAGTCTTTGTACTCCTCTGTATATTAATCCTAGACGTGCCTGTAAATTTCTCACGATCATAGTCTTAGACCAGTCCTTAAATTTCTCTCTAAATTAGTCTTAGACCAGTCTTTAAGCTCCTCACTATATAAATCCTAGACCAGTCTTTAAACTTCTCTCTGTCTTAGTCTTAGACCAGTCTTTAAATATTTAAAATATTTAAGAATAAAGTTAA
The DNA here is from genome assembly GCF_982258835.1 of Parasteatoda tepidariorum. Lineage (NCBI taxonomy): Eukaryota > Metazoa > Arthropoda > Arachnida > Araneae > Theridiidae > Parasteatoda > Parasteatoda tepidariorum. The sequence continues at coordinate 55,232,198 of NC_141757.1, read as the reverse complement.
GATTCAATAAAATGAAGAACATGCATGTTAATAAATAGTAGAAAATATTAAAATATTGCAAAACTTTTTATTAACTATCTTTCTATTGCTATTAGAAATTGATTTAAAAATATTTACCATAATAAATGTTAGATTGTAATTACTGTGTGTAAATATAAAAGTGTCTGAATAATATAGCTTCTCTTCATACCGATCGCGCAATGAATTAAATATTACATTTCATCTGAAAAATGAAGCCATTGTTTAAAAGTATTCTGAATTTTTTTTTAAAAAAAACCTTTCTTTTTTGAAAATAAGTGTTGAAAACAAGTTTTTTTAATATTATTAACCACTAATGTTATTGAACCACGAATGTCATTAAAATAAGAAGTACATTACTCATAATAAATTTCGAATCGAAAATTTAAAAACTATTTTCTACATTAATAACTGCTCCGCAGAAATTACAAGTGATAAAAGAAAGGTTTGTAAATGATATAGCTTGCCTATCTTACACCCAATGGAATGTAAATTACATTTAATTGAAAAATATAATTTTATAAAATATCATTTTTCTCAGCAAATATTTATTCTTGATAGTTTACACTTTTGTTATTCGAATAATAGATGTTTAGTCTGTAGGAAAATGTTTACGAAAAACTTTTTTGTCTGATTAAAGTAATGAAATTATTTTCAATTTCACAATTACAGAATATCTGAGTGGAGTCAAAAATATAATACTATTTACTTGTTGAATAACAAACAATACTATCCATTATTTTTCATTAAAATTTTTGTTATTTGATAAGTAGGACATTAAGTGTTGAAATTCTTTAATTCTGGAGTCAAAATCTTATTGAGCATAATGTTTGAACAAGAGTTGTCAAAAAATATTTTATTTACTTTTTGACTTGTTGTTAGTGAACCTAACTTAATTTAAAAACTATATTTTAAAGCACTTGCTGAATTAAATTGTGGTTTTCCAGAAGTTCATTTCTAGGTACACCATAAAATGTCTCAATTTAGGAAACATTTGTCATCTTAATTGTCCGATTCGAAATTTAACCGAACTCATAATAATCATATATTTGAAAGAAAAAAAATAGCAAATGTCTTAGTTGCTGAAAGTACATGCGCATTCTGATCAATCACTACTTCGTGTCTTTGAAAATTTCTTATCCTCAGTAACAAATTTTATTCAGCTTACAAATTTTTAGCTTTGAACTAAAAAAGATAATATATTTTAAAACGCAGGAAAATTCCCCAATTACCGTAAACATATGTGCACTCTGATTATCAACTAGTATGTGTCTTTCAAAATGTATAATTTTTAGTAAGGATTTTGGTTCAGTTTACAAATTTTTAGCTATGAACTCGAAAGGATAATATATTTTAAAAAGCAGGAAGCTGCTCTAATTACCGTAAGCATATGTGCACTCTGATTATCAACTAGTATGTGTCTTTCAAAATTTATAATTTTCAGTAACAAATTTGACTCAGTTTATAAATTATTAGCTCTGAACTCAAAAGGATAATATATTTTAAAAAGCAGGAAACTGCTACTTTAAGAAGCAGGAAAACGCCCTAATCAACTTAAGCATAAGTGCCTTCTGATTATCAACTAGTATGTGCATTTTAAAATTTATAATTTACAGTTTATTAACTTTTAGCTCTGAACTCGGAAGGATAATATATTTTAGAAATCAGGAAAATACCCTAATTACCGTAAGCATATGTGCACTCTGATTATCAACTAGTATGTGCATTTTAAAATTTATAATTTTCAATAACAAATTTGACTCAGTTTATAAATTATTAGCTCTGAACTCAAAGAGATAATATATTTTAAAAAGCAGGAAACTTCTCTAATTACTGTAAGCATATGTGCACTCTGATTATCAACTAGTATGTGCATTTTGAAATTTATAATTTTCAGCAACAAATTTGATTCAGTTTGCAAACTCTTAGCTCTGAACTCAAAAGGATAATATATTTTAAAAAGTAGGAAACTGCTATTTTAAGAAGCAGGAAAACGCCCTAATTACCGTAAGCATATGTGCCTTCTGATTATCAACTAGTATGTGCATTTTAAAATTTATAATTTTCAGTAACAATTTTGATTTAGTTTACAAACTTTTAGCTCTGAACTCAAAAGGATAATATATTTTAAAAAGCCGAAAAATGCCTTAATTAACGTAAGCATATGCGTATTCTGATTATCAACTACTACGCGTCTTTTAAAATTTATAATGATCAGTGATAAATTAGATTTAGTTTACAATATATTAGCTCGGAATTCAAAAGGGTGATATATTTAGAAAAGTTGGCAAGTGACCTAATTACCGTACGCGTACATGAATTCTGGTTATAAACGAGTACGCTTCTCTTGAAATTTACAATTCTCAGTAACAAATTTGATTCAGTTTCCAAATTTTTAACTCTGAACTTAAAAGAACATCTTTTGAAAAGCTGTCAAATATCCTAGCGATAATTACCGTAGGCATATTCGCATTATGATTATCAACCAGCTCGCGTCTTTTAAAATTTATGATTCGTAGTAACATAGTTTACAAATTTTAAACTTTGAGATAAAAAGTAATATATATTTTGAAAAGGTGAAAAGTGCCTTTTATAAGCAGTATGATTATAAACTCGTGAACTTCTTTTAATATTTATAATTGCTAGCAATAAATTTTATACAGTTTTCAGATTTTTATCTGTCCCTAATAATTTTACTCATCATTTGTTTAATGTGTGGTATATAATTGATTCGTCCTTAAACACTTGTTCAAAACTGCTCATTGTTTTTACTTGAGACTCTAAAATTTTATGCTGTTATGTTGTTCATTTTTTATTCATTAAAATAAAATTCTAAGCCTCTTATCTACATTTGCTTACTCTTCAACGTTGTGGAGCTTACTGATTGATCAACAACATGGTTATAAACGCTTTTCTTTTCTGATTTAGAATTTTTTTTTCTGAACGAGATGAAGAACTATCTATTTAACAATTATTATAATTCTCCTATCTATATATACTTATTCTTTAACTGTGTGGCGCTGACATTGGGATAAAAAATATGGTCATAGTTAGTTTTTCTCTCATCCAGAGAGTTTTATTTTTTAACATGATTAATCCAGTTTGTAATAAAAATATTAAAATTAAAAACATTTGTATTCTATTTAAATTAGTTTTTTAAAAAAAATATCATAATTCTCAATGGTATTTTTATTGTTTCTTAAATTCTGACAAAAAATAAATCATTTGTTTAAGAATAATATTTCTTCCATACACTTGAAAAAATAATTTAACAAAAAAATAAATAGCCGAAAGAGTTTTTATTTGATGAACAACCAATGTAGAAAGCAAAGTCACATTTGCTTCCTTTTTTTTTTAAAGAAAAAAGAGATAAAAACATAGAAGTAAATTCTTAGTTATTGTAAGAGGATTAAGACGGGTTTTTTTCAATTATCAGGAATAGAAATAAATATGCTGTGAAGAAAGATATCTGATATAAAAATACAAAGATTTAATTTTTTAAGCACATTTTCATGTTAACTAAATATATTTTTTGTACAAAATAAACTTTTTTTCTCTGTAAGCTAGGTTTTAATAAGATTAAAATAAAGCTGAATAATAAAAAGGCATTTTCTTATGAAAACAAATTAATTGATATTTTAACGCAGTGGATCTGCAATATATTTCAAATGTGCTGGAAGTTTTTGATGAGTAAAGGAAATAATAGCAAATTAATAAAATATTTATTGAATAAAAGATTTATTTTGTTTTCTTGTAAGTTAACAAGATTAAAAAAAAGCTAAAAAGCAAAGAATATATTTTTTTCTAGAACAAGTCATTTTACATTTAAACTTGATGCTTTTATGTAATGCTTGATTTCCCATTTAGGTTTTTAATCAATTAAAAATTTGAATAGATATCAAAATCAGAAGGCAGGCATTAAGAAGATAAAAATTATCCTAAAAAGTGTCGCAAACATAGGGGGAGAAAGTTTTCTCGTTTTCAGACATATATATATATATATATAAAAAAAAAAAAAAAAAAAATGACTTGCATTTTCAAACATGTGTGTAATCATTTTTATGTCGATGTAGACAAGGTGGCTCCAATTCAAACAATTCATGGAATAATTTAGCAAGATATATCGTTTTGTAGACAGTAAATTTGTAGTATTTTTTGTAGTTTTCCAGCGTAACGTCAAAACTGTACGAGTGTTTAACAATTTTCACCCTTTCAATATGATTAGCGATTATATATGACAAGGTTTCAGCTTATTGATGCCTTTTCTCCGCTCGCTGAATTTGTAGAATGAATTTTGGAATCCTTTGAATTCTATTAAAGTGTTTACATACTCACTTAATATAAAATATATTTTTATGGGCGGAATTTAAACGAAATGATGGTGAAAGGAAAAGTAGACTATTTTCAATGATGTTTAAACTGGATGCATATGTGATGCACTAAAAAAGTGTTTAAAATTTCGATATTGAATAGAAATCAATATAAAGCATATTAAGGAAAGAGATGAAAATTCTTCCCGACGAAATAGGAACTTATATTCCCTGCAAGAACTGTACCGATATGCAACTTACCCCGGATCACATTCTCGAGATCATCCCGGATCACATTACCAGCCCTTACCCCATATGTTTTACAACTGGGTATGTTATCACTGGCTTCAGAACTTCGTGAGATCCTCTACAGCAGGGGTTTCCAACTGTCGGCCCGGGGGCCGCATCCGACCCGCGAAGCCCTTTTAGTGGCCCGCGAACTAAAACATATTAGTTGTCATTTTTTGGCGGACAATTTTCGTAAAAAATCTATATGGGTTTAAAATACTTTTCTCGTTAATAACCCGAAACCTAATTTCTTCGTTTCTATGAAATTTAACATACCAACGGTGCAAAAAATTTATTTCTCGGGTTTTGCATCCAAGAAAATATTTATTCAAATACAAAAATAATCATGTATGTTGCTCTTTTTTATTTCATTTTTTTGTATTTTGTGAATATAATTCAGCGTGTTCGGCCACTCATTTCGGACGAAATTATTTACTCACACATTTGTAAATTTTAAATGTAAATATTTATTCTCTGGAGGTTGCAGCCGATAAACCTCAATTTTCTCATTGAACATTTTGTGTGGTACTATGTAAATTTTAATACCAACCTTGTTAAAGTTTTATATCTTAATAATTAGATATCAGTTGCACATTAATTGTTTAATACATAGGTGCTCATTAAAGTTATTGTAACCCGAATTTTTATTATTTATTTAATATTTTTAAAAATATTATAAGTAACAACTAAGTATTTCTAAAAGTCTACTTCTTATTTTAATTTGTAATTCAATACTTTTGTTTTGTATAGCTCGGTAAAAATCTGACAGTAATATTTAATGTTCCTTCAAACATAAAAAACTCTTACATAAAATTTTGATAAAGTTGTGGCCTGCCATTTGATTTGTGTTTTTAACTGTGTCCCCCAGCCTCATGTAAGTTGGAAACCCCTGCTCTACAGTAATGATGTATTGGAGCTTGCGGATGCAGTTTTGAAGGCACACGAGGCCATTTAATTGTCCATGGACACGGTAAAAAAAAGGATAATTAAAACAAATAAAGTCGAAAAACATAAATCCTTGAAAAAAAACTTAGAATATAAGCTTAGTATATACATTGTAAAAAAAATTTCGCATCAAATTATGGTATAAAGTACCGGCACTCTGAGAACCTGTAATTTTTAAAGAGAAATCCATTTTTACGGAGGGAAAACTTTGATAAACCGTAATTTTGACAGTAATAATTATAGTAAAATCATAGAATTACTCCAATTAAATAAATATTACTAAAAAAATTACTGCCTAATATTTTGCGGAAAAATGGATTTTATGAAAAATTGGAATATACTGATGATGCAATTAAAATGCCGGTACTTTAAACCGTAATTTTTTACTTCAGTGTACTTTATTTGTACTTAAAATTCAGTATATAGATTTATGGTATAACTTTAAAAAAAATGGTTCTGCAAATTTCAGGAATTTTATTTAAAAGCATTCTTCTATTTTTTACTTTATTTTGAGGAACTGAACAGCATTGTCGTTCTGATTTATGGAAAAATTACGTGAATTTAAATTATAAAGACAAAAAGTTAATTTTTATATATATTTTACCAAACAGAAAATCACACTATATTGAACAAAAATTGTGTTGTTTAACTATGTTTTGTATCAATTCTCGCATATGTTAAGAGCACATGAACACAATGTCCAAATAGTTTTATTTTAAGTATCTTTCAAATTAATGAATAATAATTTACTTTGTTTTTTTTTTTAAACTAGAAGTTAATGAATTAAGACTGTCATTACGTCAAACAGCCCATTGGAAGGTAAAAGAGGGCAAGATCACCATATAAAAATTTTGTCTTGAAAAGAATTATTTTACGTCAAGTAACTCCACATTTGGACTTCATAAGCGCCTAATAGACTTGGTTAGAAAATCAATTCATAAGAATTATCAAACACGTTAAATCCCATTTAAAGCTCTTATTGAGGGGTTTAGTACAGAACTCAAGCGAAATTGCAGATTTTACAGTTTTACTCAGTTGTTGTGTTAAATAGAGTTCAAGTCAAGTGAACTTGCAGGCCATTCCAGATGCAATAATATGTAGTGTCCTTAAAACTAGGCAAATAATGAACCGAAATACTATCTTCTTGAAAAATAGGAGCATCAACAGACTTATCATCATTAAAATTAAATAGTCAATGTCTTTATATCCTCTATTTGATTTGAGTTGATATCTGATAATCTAGAATGTTAAAATAAAGACACCGAAATCCTGGTTTGTGATAGTGGTCAAATCTCTAAGCCAATCTTATCCGTTATAAGAAAAATGACACCAAAAATTTGCAAATCTACATTTATTTAATTCTGCTTCTCGTGAGTTCTCTAGGACAGACTATTTTTTTTGCCCAGTGATGGTATATTAGAATGTGCTATTTTTTTCCAGATATAGTATTTTCAGCTACAAGCTCTTTTCTTCAAAAGCTCTTTTTCTAAATATTCCGGACATTTCCAGATTTGAAAAATAATAATAGTGGTATATTTTCCAAACTACTACCACTATTATTTTGTAATACCCTACTATTATTATATAACACCTTATTAATTTGGAAGTTGCTGCTTTTTTAAAATCAGTCAAAGTAATCCTTTAAATGTGTGTTTAATATCCCTTATAACTTGTAGAAATATATATTTTTTATTCCTACTGGCTTAAACGTTTTTACTTTTATTTGGTACCCGAATTTTAAAACCCATGTCTTACATTTAAGCAACTGGTATCAGATATTAAATGAATAAAAAGAATGAAACTCACTAAATTATTATCTGCAGTTTATGTTGTTAACAATAAAAAAGAAGCAAAGTTGAAAATAAATAAGCAAAACAAAAGATGACTTAAAAGATGTACAAAAAAAGGTTTTTATTATAAATATTTCTTTTTTTTTGTATTTTTGTTCTATACACAAACAAATAAAGTAAAGACATCATTTAACATTCGAACCCAATAACTTTCTTAAAAATTTTTCATTCTCTCTGATTCGCAAAGGAAAATGTTAAAAAATTTTTTTACGCAAACTTTTTAACAAAATAAAACAATAAAGTGAAAGAAATACGAAAGAAGTCATTATCTTCGAAAGAACAAAAAGGGTGCAAATTATATAGTAAAAAGAGTACCTCAAGTACATTTCATTGTATAAGTTTTATTGTTCCATTTTGAATGCGAGTAATATTATTCTTATGAAGCATTGAATTTCTTTAAATACTATCTATCGTGTATTACTGTATTTTTTTAAAAAAAGTTCAGCTGTTTTATTGTTTCTATTGATGTCAAACAACAGATGTAACAGGAATCTCATTGTTGCACATAAATTTTTACTTCTGTAAGAGGTTTATTTTAAAGAAAATAATTTTTAAATGAATTATCTTTTTTTAGTTTCATATTTTTACAGAAAGATTTATTTGGATTAACAAACTATTGTCTCTTACTCGTATAACTCAACTTTTGAGCTACTCACCCTGAAAAAAAATTATTATAAAACTACAGTACTATTTGGCATTTCCTGTTTAAAAAAAAACAACAACATAATTTCAGTTAACAAAAATGTATGGTACTTAAACCAGTTGTGGGGCTAGAATACCACCATTATCAACTTTCATTCATGAATAAGTACGCAAAGATAGAATCGAGTCTTGTATAGTAGTAAATTGGAATTGTACTATAGTAGCAGGCATTACACTACATTACTCCCCAACCAGAATTTTATCTGGGATAGAATTCGATTAATGGAAATCACTAGTTGATTTATTGCCGTTTTGGGAAAGACCGAGAGGTCTGTAAAAAGTTCATCGGACATTGAGCGATGGTCGTGGAAGCTATATTATGTTCACGATTGTGTACATGGTCGTGCTTGTGTTGCTATTAACAGACGAGTGTGTAAAAGCTCTAGTGGTGTGTGATCAAGACTGAGTAGCAACAATGTGAGGAGGACAATGCTGCAATAATTAATACCAAGTCAACTGTTCAATGTGTTTCATCCATCAAAGTAGGCTAGTTCAATCCGAAGTGGAAGTCATTTTCAAGATAAGCGTTTTCAAATCACATCCGGAGGCCACAAATGTGGGGCTCTCGTTTCAGACAATGTGAAACCGTCTCCTATCAAAATGAACCAAAAGACAGAATTGAGTTAATACATAAACTAGTAAATTGGAATTGTATTATTGTAGTGGTAGTTACACTACACATTCATTTGATATTTTTTCGTTCATATGACAACAGTTTACCAGCAATTCTGGTTTTCAAAATTATAGTTCAGTATCTGTCTCAAATTCAACAATTTTCCACTGTGAATAAATCGGTAATAGCAGAATAGCTTAGAATAACAATAACTTGCGAAATTCAATGTATTTATTATCAACCCTGTGTTTTCGCTTCCTTGAAAGAAAACAGAAAGAAGTCTGTATCATCATTTAATTTGAAATCAGTGATTTTGCTACACTTTCAACGAACCACCACGACACATTACCACACCTTTAAAGAGAATTTTAAAAAATTGAAAATCAAATGCAATCCAATAGATGATTGTATACCATGCTTTAAGGCAGTGATTCTCAACCACTGTGCCACGGCACTTTTGTGTGCCGCCAAATTCTTAAACTGTGCCTCCAAATATTAGAAGCGAGACAATAAAAATTATTAAAAATTATAATGATTTTTTTAAATTACGATAAAAGTTTAAATTAAAGAAAAGTGTACATGATATATATATATATATATATATATATATATATATATATATATATATATATATATATATATATATATATATATATATATATATATATATATATATATATATATATATATATATATATATATATATTTCATAATTTTTCCACGCTTGAACCGCACGAACATCTTTGTTAGCGATTGTCTCGTCTCTGACGGTCTTAAAATAAGTTAAAATAAGAAGAAAGTGTTTAAATTGTCTTTAACACGCAATTTTAAAAATTTTTAAAATACGTAGGAAATTTAATGACTATTAAAATAATTAACAAAGGCTAAAACAAGCTAAATATTAACTTTCAAACGGAAATCAAAGCTAATCATTAAAGTAAGCTATGCAGTTAATCGTTATAAAGCAAATTAACAAAGAATAACTAACAAAAAATAAGCTAACAATTAATAATTAGAGAAGAAACTAATTAAAAGGAAATCACAAAAAAATAATACTTAACGTAAAAAAGACTAACAGTTAGTAATTATAGAAAACAAGCTAACAATTAATAACTAGTAAGAAAAAAATAAATAACTGTTACTAACTAATAAAAAATTAATCGTAAGAAATACACTGGTGTTCAAAACTTAAGCAACAAGTGATTTTTCGGCCATAGCTCCCCAACAAAGTGTAAGATAGCCGTGAAATTGCAGTATAATATGCACGTAATTCAGTAGAAAGATTATTTGTATGCAAATTTTAGAAATAAAATGTCGTAGGTGATGTAAGTGTACGTAAACCTTGTGGGTCGGCGCTCGCAGGTCAAAGCTGTGATAAAAGGATGAACAGCACCGTAGCTAAAGACATTCTCTGCAAGTGCAAGTGATTTGTTTTGTGAAACATGTCTTCAAGAAATCATTTCGACGACTTTACTCGAGGAAGAATGATTGGGAAGCTTGAGGAGGGGCGTAGTGTGACCAGTGTCGCCGAAGAGTTCGGGATCCACAAAAGTGTTGTTTCTCGTGCTTGGAATGCCTTTAAAACTACTGGTACAGCTGTTCGGTAGGTTGGTGGTGCACGTCCAAGGAAAACAACACCAAGAGATGACCGTTACATTGTCCTTCAGGCGAAAAGAAACCGTTTTCAGTCAGCGAGTGCCCTATCTCAGCAACTGTGCACAGCCACAGGACGACAAGTATCAAGATTTACAGTGGCCAGACGCCTTAACAAAGGTGGCTTATTTGCTAGATGTCTTGAACACTGCATACCTTTAAAAGTTAGCCATCGGCGGCACCGTTTAGAGTGATGTAGAGAACACGAAACCTGGACACCTCATCAATGAAGTCGCGTCCTCTTCACAGATGAGAGTCGTTTTAGTGCTACAAGCGATTCAGTTGATCTGGAGAGAGGTTGAAGCTCGACTTCATCCCAATAACATCGCGGAAAGAGATCGTTACGGTGGTCCTGGAGTTGTCGTCTGGGGGGGCATTATGTTGAACGGGAGGACTGAGCTTCGGTTCTTCGACCAAGGTTCTGTAACTGGAGACCGCTACTGCAATGAGGTAATCCTACCCCATGTGTGTCTGTTCCGAGGGGCCATTGGACCAGACTTCAATTTCATGGATGACAATGCCCGGCCACACCGTACTGCTAATGTTCAAAAGCTACTGGAAAGTGAAGATATCACACGAATGGATTGGCCAGCTTACTCTCTAGATCGAAATCCCATAGAGCATGTGTGGAATGCATTAAGGAGACGTCTTGCGGCACGACAGTATCCTCCTGGTAACACCCATCAGATAAAAGATGCGTTAAAGGAGGAATGGAGACGTTTATCCCAAGAACTCCTGGATAATCTGGTGCTTAGCATGGAGAGACGATGCCAAGCAACAATTAGAGTAAGGGGAGGGCATTTCCCATTCTAGGGAACATCTGCCAGTTGTACTTACGGTTCATCAGGCAATCATGTGTAACGCCACTATATGTCAAATAAGGCCTTTTTTTGTTCCATACTCTACTTTAAGCTTTATATTCATTTCTGCGCCATTATTCCTTTACCATCGTTTAAGTACAAAATAATGTACATCATATTCAAATTTCATGTCAATCGAATGATTTCTTGTAGAGTTATGACAAAAAACGCACTTGTTGCTTAAGTTTTGCTCACCAGTGTAATTAATCCCTTAATAAACGTGCTTTTGTAGTACAAATTATTTTATTTCACTTTCAAAATTATTATCACAGACTATTTAACACAGTGTATTATAGGTAAGTAAACAACTTTTAAACTATTTTTTTTTTCATTGTGAGCCGCCAAATTTCGAAATTGTTAAAAGTGTGCCGCCACAAAACAAAGGTTGAGAATCACTACTTTAAGGTAACATGAGAAAATTACCATGTGCTACCAAACATGTGGTGTAAAAAACCATTTACAGTGAAACCTCTCAGGAGTGACCAATCTCTATTTCACAGTAAAATGGTCGCTAATAAAGGTTGGTCGCTCTTAGGGGTTACCTCCACTGACTTCAAAATGTTATCGAAGGTACACAATACTTAGCAAACGATTTTTATTTTAGCCAGAGTCATTTTCTTGGTGTGGAAATGTCACATGTGCTGATGTCATAAAAACCGGATCGACGAGTAAGAAATTTAGCGTCAAAAAAATAATAATTATGAATACTAATATAATTACGTGTAAAATTTAAAAAAAAAATAACAAGAGATTTGTTTGTTTGAGATGCTTAGCTTTTTCTAAAATAACGCTTTTTTAAATTTATTTTTTAATTTATTAACTTTCATATCTGAAAATAAATCATTGATAGCATCGTTTTAGTGCACTGTGACTGCAACATAAGGTTGTAGATCGCTTTTAGACATCGACTGAAAGAATGCTCTAAATAGGAGTCTCACGCAAATATTTTGAATACATTTTAATCTGCTTATTTGTTTTGTTAATATTTTTTGCTTTGATAATTTTTCCGTGTCTTCTTATTTGACCTTTTTCGCATTTGGTGCAGAGATTTGCCTGATCACTAGGAGAGGCTTTGATGATCTCTCCTAAAATGTTTCTTCAACACAAAGTCTATGAAAAAACTCCGTGCCTCCCAAAAGTGGTCTCAAATAGAGGACATAGTGGTGGTCTTTCCAGGATGTTTCCCCGCAAAAGCTATATTTTATTGCACTTCGATAAAAATTACCGATATTCGGATGTTCCCCTAAAACCAAAAATACGATTAATTTTAATATATTCTCTTAGTTTTACCAATACTTTTTTCTCAGTTTACAAACTATTTTTGAATACTTATAAAATACCTAAGAAAGATTGAAAAGCTGAACATTAATAGAAAATTCTATCATACAAAATTAAAAACAATCTATTTCTTTTAGTTAAAAACATCACTTTAACAAAGAATTAAAAATAAATAAATCATAACATCGTGTCATAAACTATTTTTCCTTGCTCAGCATTGAACGTCATTTCAAAGCTTTTAGATACAATAAAAATAGCATTTTTATTTGTATTTTTAAAAAGGCGTAGTTTGTAATTACATCAACAGACACTCTAATATGTTTTTTATTAGAGTTCGATAGACAATTACGATTAAGATAAAAAATTAAGTGATTTTTTTTTCAGTCTACTTTCTGTTTTGAAGTTTAAAATGATATTATCTTTGTCTTTCAAGGGCTAATTTATCTCTAACATCTTTTTTACTTTTTGAAAGGAAAACATGCTCATTTCGTAATTACTTTATATTTTTATTTGATGGAATTAAAGTAAAAACTAATTATTGCAGCTCAATTGAATATTTTAATGCTCATCGTTTGCTAATTACTTCATTTGAACTAATTTCAAAATCGACTTTCACTTGTAATGTTAAAGAATTTTTTAAGCACTCGAGAAATTTAGTTATAATTAGGCATTTATAAATCCAGATTCATTGATAAAAATTCCATGAACTATTAAATAAAAAAATTAAATGTTTTTGAATGCCCTGAGAAGTAGTGTTTTTTTTCCTTTTATGGTATTATTATTTATTATATTATTTATTATATTTTAAAAGATTGGAATAAGGACAATACCATAACATGTGCATATTAAAGCATATTAAAGTCACTGTATTAGCATAATTCCTTAAACATATTGCTTGTGCATAACCAAAAATGATTGTTATTTTCTATTTAGTTGTTTAGAGCATAATTTTTATTTATTTATAAGTAAAGTAAAATTTATTTATAAGTAATTTAGTTAAATTTCCTGGAATATTGTGTTGGATATTAAAATGAAGAGCCTTTTAGTATTTGAAATCATGTTTTACCATTACTTCACGAGCATTTTTATAAAACTTGGACAAATAATTCGAACTAAAACAAGTATCAATTTCTATATTCTCATGATTTGGAATTTATTGATAAAACTTACAAAGCTGGTACTTATGTTTGTGGGAAATTATGAAAATTACTATAAGACGCTGCTCTCAATTAAATCCATTTAAAATTCAATATTTTATTTAATAAATTTAGTTGCAAGTTTTATTATGGATGCAAAAAATCACTGTAAAAATCTTGCAAGTAGAAGACAAACTTTGCCATGCCAAGACACAAAATAAAAACACTTTTGACTAAAAAAGTAATACAGAATGTACGTATGGTGTTACTTAAAAAAAGAACAAAATTACTGTTTTGACATTTTGTTTTGATATGAAGGGAAGAGTAAGTCTTAAATAAGAGGAAATATCTAACTTTTTTTTTAGTGCAAACTAAATTTTTACCTTATTCAGAACACATTTACGTAATAATAATAAATTCCAAACATTTGGATAATAGTTATGACTGTTTGAACGGATCAAATTATGGTAAAAAAAAGCGTATTGTACAGGCAAACAAGATGCAGGAACTTTCTGACGAAATATCTATTTTTACTGGAACAGGTTATGGACCAAAAATTTGATATATCACCATTTTCACAGCAATATATACCATGAAATCCCTGAATCACTCTTTTAAAATAAATATTACTGTAAAAGCCTAGTATAATATTTTACGATAAAAAGGGATTTTAAAGAAAAGTTGATTTTACGAAAGGTGCTTCCAAAATGCTGGTACATTATACTGTAATTTGTTCTTGAACTTTTTACAATGAAAATGTGCTATTTTGCCGTAAAACTTGTTCGATTTTTTTTAAACTTAGTTTCACATTGTTTTGTCGATGCATAGTTTTGATTTAACCATATTTATCGCTCTCGAAATTTTGTTTACATGGGAATATTTTTGCAATTCTACAAGACTTAGTTTATAGATTATAATAATTGTAATAACTAAACCTCTTTTTAAGTTCCGAATTTCTAACAATATTAAATGTACTCAAGATGATGTCCCCATGGGAATTTTTTTCCCGCAATACTTAGATTTCGCAAGACTTCACCTAATATCTTTGGCTATCGACCATCTTTTTTTAACTTACACTTTTTAAGTTAACTTAAAAAATAGCAGTCCCAAAAAATATCTTTTTACATTTACAATCTCATATCAGGTCTAAAAATATATTCTGAAAAATTCTTATTCGAACTAATTTGTAAGTCAGTGTTCTTAAATTTGTAACAAAATAGAGGTATTATTAATTTGTTAGTTCATTACGAAAGTTTTATTAAACACGCAGGCTAATTAAGTAACATTTTAAATATAAAAAAAATCTTCGATGTCTCCAACTTATTAATTAAAAATATTGTTAATTACTTTTATTTCCTATATTTTCAACGAAAATGAGTATACAGACTTCAGTTTTTGTTTTAAGATCTCAACTTCTATCTGATGTTCGTTACCTCATTTCACTTCTTTCATGAAAAGAAATGAATTATTCACCAACAAATGCAAACCATAATTTTCGACAATTAAAAACTAATAGTTAGATATGTGGAATTCTAATTAAATTATAAGACAAAAAATTGTGTCATTTTAATTAACTATTGATTTATGAAAACACTGCAGGAGCATAATTAATTTTCTGTCTTCGTAATTGCCTTCGGTGGAATCGTATTTCTAATTAAAAGCAAGAACCTCGATTTTGAACAATTAAGATCTATTTAAAAACTGTAAAAAATGGATTGCATTCTAATTAAGATTAATCGCATAGTAAAATTGTATGTTGATTAAAACTTGAGTACTTAAAGTTAAATGTTTCAATGTGGAACTTTGAAGAGCAAAAGAGAAAAATATTACTTGAGTAAAGCATTTCTCGGCGATTTTTTTGTTATTCTCATTTTAATCAGAATAATTAGCATATTTAAATGAAAAAGGTCTTACATATTGCATAGAAATAAACATGAAACAGAAATTTTAAAAATTATGTCTGAAACTATAAAGTATTGAAAACTGCATTAAATGTTCACGCATATTTTGGTTACAAAAATTTCCATGCTAAATACAAGAATTTGTAAAATATTGGTGAATGATATTACTTAATTAATTGCTTCATTTGCTTCAAAATGTGTAAATATAAAAACATGCTTTAAGCTCTCACGAACATGCGCCTATTTTCAAGACTTGCCAGACGTAAATGGGAAGAAATAAAAATGATTTAAATATATAACTAAATGCGCCAACGAAAAATGAAAATAAAGGTGAGAAATGAAACTAGGAAAACCAAAGAAGTCGAAAGCAAAAAGAGATGAAAAACAGAAAAAGAATATGATAGAAAGAACCACAGTGCCCGAGAAAGGTCAAATCAGTCTTAAATTCATTTCCAAGCTCTAAGTAATTCAATTTTGAAAATGGTGAAACTATTCCCCCACTCGAATCATATGATCTCATCTTTATGCCCTGAAATCTTGTTTTATTCTTATGGATAATGATTCCTTTGTTAAGAATGTAAGATCCATATCATCTCTCCATAGCTTGTGGAAATGCAATATACCATGATTTGCTCATCTCAGCGACTGACGTTTTCCTTGTTACGTTTCCAATATTTTTTGTCTCTCAGTTACTGTGTTTTTTTTAGTTTTGTTTTTCACCATTAAGTTTAAATTTTTCATTACCCACTTAACTTTTGAAATTTTAAATCACTTTTGTCTCTTCTCATTTGCGTTTGCAAGTCTTGATAATGGGCACCTGTTTTTGAGCACTTGAAACACCCGAGTATTTTTTTAATTTGTATATATTTGAAGCAAATCAAATTTTTTATTAAGCAATACTGACCACTTCATTTTTTTTGGAATTATTAATTTAATTAAGAAATGGTGTTATTTTAAACATTCGTAAAAATGAAAGCATACATTTAGTTTAGAAGAAAACTCATTCAGATTAAATCTGCTTAAAAGTTTCGAAAATTTAGATATTTTTTAGACTAATAAAACGTAAAAATGAAAAACTTTAAAAAAAATTTATTTTGAGTAATAAATATGTTTCTTAACCATTTCCCTTCAAGTACGTTATAAAATGCTACAACATTTAATGTTTTATGTATTTACTTTAAAATATTATAAGATATTAAGGAAATAATTTTTGACGAGTTTCTTTCAATTTTTTTTAATAAAATATGGCACACATTTACAGTAATTACATATTTTATAATTGCATTTTTGTTATATTCTCTGTAACTAAACAACCATATTTTGCATTTTTCGCTGAATCAAAATATTGTTCAAAGTTATGTTAAAGTAAGAAAATTGTATGAAAATCTTTTAATCTTCAAACTACGAAAACTTTTATTATTAAGTAAGATAATTTATGTAATCATTTACTATTTCCTATTAAATCTGTTACGCATAAAGTTGCTAAAATATAATAATTGTTATAAATACACCAAACCATAACACAGCCTAGAAAAATATTTTTATTTAAACTAGAATATCTGGAATATAATTTATTAACACCCTACGCATTTTTTATAATGAAATCCAAAGCTTAAGAATAATATTAAATGTCAAAAAAATGATTTACTAAAGTAAATTGAATATCAGCGAGGTTTTTTTTAAATGAAATTTCGTTTAATTTGAGAGGATGGTAGCGGATGCTACGAATTTTCATTTTATAGAAAAAGGAAAAATTAAAAATAATTAGCATAATATAAACAACTTAAATTTAAAAGAAAGAACTTAACTTCAGAAAATTGGTAAGTTAATAAGAATAAAATGTTTTAAAAAAAGAAAGTTGTCTCGTTTTTAGTTTTTAATGGATTTTGCGGGTGTAATGGAGATAGTTTGTATATATTTAGATTTCTTATTGAGAAATTTATAAAGCTTAATAAGAATCTTATAAAGCTTAATTATTAAGCTTTTAAAGTTTAATAAGAATAGCTTAAATAATAATAAAATAATTTTGCATACATGCAGTTAATTCTCTAAAAATTAAAAAAATGGAAGAACAAATAAATTGGACAGAAATCTATCAATTGAAAATATACAACTCATTAGTTATAATAGTTCTAATAAATTAAACAGGGCGTTCCACAAAAAGCACCCTAAATATGTCAAATATGAAAGCTAAAATATTATACTCAATGTGGTTCACAAATTAATATTTAATCAAAAAAGAAAACACTGTTGAATTTTGAAAAGCATAAGTAGAGGGAGGGTGGGAGGTAAATATATCTTGGTTAAATAAGGTTTTTGAAAAGTAATTGTATAAACAAATCGTATAATTCAAAGGAATATTTTCAGGCGAAAAGAAGTTGGGGATTTTGACTATCTTCTTGCTAACCTATGAGGAATTTTACGAACGTAATTTCTTAATTTATCATTTAACTGTATAATATTTTGGTACATTTTTTTTAAAATTTCATTTTAGATACTGAAATGGATTCTTTTTAGCCTAGTTACCAAACTTTTTTGCTTCATTTCAATGTTATTGAAAATGAAGGAAGTGGCTGAATAGTAAATATCACAGCAAGTTAAATATGAGTCTGAAACTTGAATATGTTACTAATAATCATCTTCCAAATTTTTAAAAGAAAAAAAAAACGCAAAATTGGAGAAACGAAACTGAAAAAATTTGGAAAATTTCTAATGAAATCGGAAAGGTTATGGGAAAAAACACTTCCGTATAACAAACATCAAAGTTAGTCCGATTGCAGTTTAAATTTTGAAGATGTAGTAAATAATCATCTTTCAAAGATAGAATCGTAAAGAAAAAACCCGAAAGAAATCGGGAAAACTCTATTGAAATCGAAAAAGTTATAGGAAAGGAAAAAGAAGGCTGTTAAATAAACATCAAAGCAGTTTAAATTAGAGTTTTAAACTTGATCATGTTTCCATCAATCATATTTCAAATCTAGAAAAAAAGAGGAAAAAAAACGAAAAAAGACGGAAAAACTCCATTGAAATCCTTATCGAAAAGGAAGAAGGCAGCCAATAGTAATCATGAAACCAATATAAATTGAATTTTATAATTTGAATAATCATCTTGAATAATCATCTTTCAAATCTTCTTAGTTTTCTACTGAAATCAAACCTGTATTGTTGCTTATTACTTTTGCCCACCCGTACTGTGATTTATGATGCATCGAAAGTTTTTTCGTTTTTGCCTTGTTTAAATATTAATTTGCGGTCCCCAGTCTGTATACTTTCAATGTATAATATGAATACAAACAACATACATAATCAAAAGTTAAAAAAAATCTGAAATAAATCTGAATTTTTAGACGTAGTACCTCGAATCACCCATAGCGAAATGCTCCAAAAAACAATTACCAAAGAGGGATCAATGAAATATAGTTATGGGACCGCCATAAGATAGACTATTAGTTAGTAAAATGTTGGCCCTTGAAGCTTCTTCTTGTAAGTTTCCACTAGTTTTCAGAACTAGCAGTCAAGAATAGAAGAAACAGCAAAAGCGAACAGCACTTGTAGCCGACAAGAGCCAAACTATAAATGTTTCATCTGGTCAGAAAATCCTTTTACAGAAGTTATAATCTTTATGAAATAATAAACTAGTGATGAACTGTTTTGAACTGAAAATACTGTATTGTTTATGGTAAAAATATTCAAAGATAATCTAATCACAATATGAATAATATTTGTTTGAAATAAATATAACATAAACAAGTTTGGGAAAAATTTATGTAAAACATTGAAGTGTGCCTTAAATTTACGCGATTCATCTGGTAATAAAATTCTTATACAGGCATGATTCATTATTTTTGCAATTATAATCTAAATACAGATTTAAAGTAAATAAAACCTAAACAAAACATGGAAACAAATTAGGAAAAAAAGTATTGTAGCATATTTTAAACGTAAACTAATCCTATGGAAATATAACTTTTTGTAATCATAATCTAAATATAGTTACCAAAGAGCCAGAGATCTTTTCTGCTGCTGAGCATATGGTGGTTGCCAGTACTCTCCCCCCCCCCCACAAACGCATTCTTACATTTATTTGGAGTTCATCAGATGGTGACACTTTAAACCAAATTGATCATGTCCTTAAAGATGCAAGACATTCATCAGACATACTAGATGTAAGATCATTTGATGAAGCAAAGTTTGACTCGGACCACTTCCTGGTAATCATAAAACTGAGGGCAAGAATTTCTAATGACCGATAATATCAAGCTGAGAAAACAAAAAAAGTTTAATTGTCATCTTTTTAAAGAATATGATGCCAAACAGAAGTATAAAACTGAAATAGAAACTCGGTTACTAACTAAATTGTACTAAGTTTGAAGAAATAGAGTGTGTAGATTAAAAACGGAAGACACTTAAAATGGTAATATTAGAAACTTCTGGCAGTGTCATAAGTAAGATCAAAAATACCAACAGGAAAGATTAGTTAGACCAGGACTGTGAGACCCATACTGTAAACAAAACAGAGCCATATAGAAATATGCTACAGAGAAGACATTTAAGAAATGCTGTGGAGAAATTAAAAAATGCTAAAAGAATTGAAAAAAAGATAGAAAGAGAAAATTTCGTTGAAATTTTCTAAAATATGTTGAACATCTTAAGGGGGTAGGAGGAAGTGGAGTTGGTGAAATTAATATTGGACTGAAAAGCTTCAAACCACGAACTGCTCTCTGTAGAGGAAGAGATGAAACATCCTTAGTAACAAATATGATCTTCTTGATAGATGGAGAGAACGCTTCGATGAATTGTTGAATGACAATCTTCCCCTCCCACCCAAAAAAACTGCACCAATTAAAATAACAAAGAGACTGTCAGGGTCACGTGATGTAATAACACGCATTTTCTGATGTTGCGAGCTAAAAGCTTGATATTATAGATATGATCATTTCTTTTTTTTCTTGTTTTTGGTTTTTGAACAATGGATGAAAAAAGAATAATAAAATGGTGAATTAGTTTTTGTAGAATTTCGCGTTATTTCTTTTGTAAAAGGTTACGACTGACAAATGTGCGGGGAAACCCCAATGGATTTCGAAATAAAAGATTGGTAGTTGTTTGTTCTATGAATTTCAAGTTGTTTGATGGAAGATAGTGAGTTATTTAGATTGTCTTGAAATTGGTTTAGGAAGTGGCATTTTTTTTTTGTAAGAAGGTGCAGTTTAGAAAGTAGTAGGTGAAAAATGGCATTTTTAGGAAGAGCTTTAAAAGTAGATTTGAAGTGTTTGGCGGAAGAGTTAGGAGAAACGGCAACGGAAGACATGAGAGTTACCGAATTAAAGAAGATTATATTGGCAAGTACGGAGTACGAAGAGGAGTTTGTGAAGGAATTATTAAAAAGAATAGTTAGTGGAAGAGAAGAAATAAAGCGCCAACAAAAAGAAGATGAAATTAGGCGACAAGAATATGAAATTAAGCAACAGGAAAGGGAAGACGAATTAAAGCGGCGAGAACAGGAAAGGGAAGATGAATTAAAGAGGCGAGAACAGGAAAGGGAAGGTGAATTAAAGCGGCGAGAACAGGAAAGGGAAGATGAATTAAAGCGGCAAGAAAAGGAATATGAATTGGAGAGGTTGAAGATAGAAGCTTCATTGGTACATACTGGTACTATAGGAGAGACGAGCAGCTCTCGAAATGAAGAAGCAAGAGAACATGTACCTGGTGGATTGCAAAAATTAATGCGTACTTTTGATCCAAAAGAAGGTGATATAAGTTTTTATCTAATATTGTTTGAAAGACAAGCACGAAGAGTCCATATAAAAGAAGAAGATTGGGTAACGCATCTTGTTGGATTATTGCCTCTAGAAATGGCGAATTTAATTGCAAGGGAGCCTGAAGAAAAAGCAAATGATTATAAACATGTAAAATGTATGTTATTGAAAAGGTTTAAATTGAGCCCAGAAGCATTTAAAATAAAGTTTAAGAGACATTGTAAAGCGGCTGAGAGCACTTGGCGAGATTTTGGATTTGAATTGGCGAACTATTTTAACGAATGGGTTTCGGGACTAAAAATTAATGATTTCGACAGCCTGAAACAACTTGTCATTGTCGAACAGATAAAAGAACGAGTACCTGGAGACATACAAAATCATTTTATTGATGAGTGGAGTAGAATTTGCTCAGTTGACACACTTGCTGAGAAGTTAGATGAGTACGAGAATGCAAGGAAATATAACCAAACTACTAAATTCATTGCTTCTCAACCATATAGGAACTTATACCGGGAAAAACCAAACATGGTTAGTAGAAGATATCATACATTTGGTGAAGGATATAAACATGAGCATAACAACCATGGCAGAATTGATAAGCGGAGTTCTTCCCAAAATCCAGTCACATGTTTTAATTGTGGACGAGTAGGACACTTGGCACGATTTTGTCGAGATAATAAAGAGAGGAGAAGAAACATTGAAGGCAAAGTGGCCGAGGTTCAAGTATCGGAAGGGCAAGTATCCGAAGTTAAGGTACTCAGAAATGGAAATATCGAAAGCAAAGTAGTCACTGCAAGATTTAACGGTGAAGTCATGATAGGAAACAAAAAATGTAAAGGCGTTCAACCAAAAATAGCTGCCCTTAAGAAAGTTAGAATTTCATATAATGGAAATGAATACGAAGCTGTAGTAGATTCTGGTGCACAAATAAGTGTATTTAAAAACGATATAGTGGGTAAGGAAGTGGATTACAAAGGACATATAATACTACAACCTGCGTTTGGCGAAAGTCTAAAAGCTGAATTAAAAGAAGTGGAAATCGCTTTGGTAACGGAAGGATATATTACGCCTATAATTAAAACGATGATAGCAGCCGTCAATGGGTTAAATGCTGACATTTTGTTGGATGCTGAAACTTATGAGGCATTATTAGAACAAAAAAGAGTATACAATCCCAGTTTTACTGCTGCTATGAAGCTAAGATCAGATTCCCGAAAGGAGCAGTTATATATGAGTGCAAGTGACGGAGAAGAGCAGCAGGAGCCAACAGTAGGTGAATGCGGTGATAAAAAGAATGGAAATGAAACCGAACGATTCAAGATACAACAACAAAGTTGCGATACTCTCCAAGAAGCATGGAAATTGGGGAAGCAAAATAAAGGAGGGTATGTGATACAAAATAATATACTATGCCATGAAGAGCTGTTGGACGGGAATAGAATACAACAATTAGTAATTCCCGAAATTAGAAAAGGTAAAATACTAGAAATTGCCCACGAGTCAGTATTCGGAGCACATCTAGGAGCTCGTAAAACAATTCAAAGAATTAAATTTTCCTTTTATTGGCCAGGGATGGTCAAGGAAATTAAAGCTTATTGTAGCTCATGTCATGGGTGCCAAGGTAGAAGAGTTGTTCGTTCAGTAGACAAAATTCCGATAACACCTGTGTCACGTCCTGAACTTCCATTCCAAGTGGTGAACGTAGATCTAATTGGTCCTCTAGATCCAGTATCAGCACAAGGACATAAATATATCCTTTGTTTGATGGACCAACATTCAAGATGGCCTGAAGCAGTCCCGCTCAAATCGTTAACGGCAAGGAATACATGTGAAGCACTGCTCGAAATATTCTGTAGGACAGGAATTCCAGAAGTAATCGTGGTGGATAATGCGACAAATTTTACGGCAAGTTTAACGCAAGAGTTTTTGAAGGTTTTAGGAGCTTGTCCGCGATTTTCAACGCCATACCATCCGGAAGGGAACGGATTGATTGAAAGATGGAACCAAACTTTCAAAAATATGCTACATCACATTATTAGAGAAGTAGGAAGAAATTGGCATCGACATATACCATTTGTACTATGGGCTTATCGAGAAGTTCCAAATGCAACTACAGGAGTACCACCTTTTCTGCTAATGTACGGGAGAGAACCGAAAGGCCCGTTATCTATATTGAAGTCAATTTGGGCCGGAGATATGTTTTTACCTTTGAATATGAAAGGATCAGCGGAGGAATATTTAAAAGAGTTAAAAGGAAAATTAGAAATAGCAACCGAAAAGGCAAGGTTAACAAGTGATGTGCAACAAAGTAATTATGCCAAATATTACAATAGAAGGAAAAAATACCGGGAATTTGCGCCAGGAGATCAAGTACTTGTGCTAATGCATGATTCATCCAATTCATTATATGCCAGATGGATAGGTCCAGTAAAGGTAATTAGAAGAGTGAAACCGAATTCGTATTATTTGCAAATGCCTGAAGGAAATTTAAGATTATTGCATGTTAACAAAATGAGAGAATACAAAGCGAGAATTCAAACAGTTGGAGTTGTCTATGATATTGATGATGAATTTGGTGAAATATACGAAACACCAACTCTTCCTACAGATGTGGAAAGCTATGAAGCATTGAAAGGATTAAATTTGGATTACTTACCCAAAATGCAACAAAATCAATTGAAAGATCTTTTACATAGACGCAAAACGTTGTTTTCGGGGAAGATAAGGATAGCTAAAGTTGGGAAACATGCGATAAAGCTGAAAGCTGAGGAGGATACGATGAAACCAAAAACGTATAAGATACCAGAAAACTTAAAGGGGAAAGTGGATGCACAGATCAATGAATTGCTAGCGTTAGGACTGATTGAACCGGTGGTAAGTGAGATAGCACACCCGGTAGTATGTGTTCATAAGAAAGACGGAACAATCAGGTTATGCATTGATTTCAGAAGTTTGAATGCTCTTACCGTTCCGGATGCATATCCAATGCAAAATATGATGGAGTTGAATTTCTTAGTAGGAAAGAAGAAATTCATTACTGTGCTAGATATGTTGAAGGGATATTGGGCTATACCGATGGAGAACGGCAGCAAACACCTCACAGCATTCCGAACTCACCGAGGCCAGTACCAATGGAATGTATTACCCTTTGGATTAAGAAATGCTGCTGCAACCTACCAAAGAGCTATGTCTAAAGTGGTTCAGTCCATGTCTGATTTCACTTGTGCTTATATCGATGATTTAGCAGTATTTTCTGATACGTGGGAGGAACATTTGATTCATCTTGAAGAAGTTTTTAAGAGATTGGAATATTTTAATTTCTCCGTGAACTTGAGAAAGTGCGAATTTGCTAGACAAAAGGTTAAATACTTAGGACATATTATTGGTTCAGGTAAACATGCTCCTGACAAAGAACGAATAAGAGTAATACAGAAATTAGAGGCACCCAAAACCAAAAAACAACTGAGAAGTGCTTTGGGATTATGCAACTTTTACAGGCAGTATATTCCAAACTTCGCAAAGATTGCTCTTCCACTAACAGAGCTTACTAAAAAGAAAGTTCCTAATGAGATTCCTTGGAGCGAAGAAGCTGAGAAGGCATTCAAGGAATTGAAGACGTCGCTATGTAAGATCGCAGAGTTACAAGTCCCAGACATAGAGAAACCATACTACTTGCATACGGATGCATCTCAAAATGCGGTCGGATGTTGTTTAGGTCAGTTAGATGAAGAAGGAAATATTCGTCCCATAGCTTTCGGTAGCCAGAAGCTGAATTCAACTCAACAGAAATGGTCTACAATTGAAAGGGAAGCTTATGCTATTATTTGGGCTTTGCAGAGATTTGAAACCTTACTCTGTGGTGCTAAGATTATTTTATTAACTGATCATAATCCCCTAGTATTTCTGACGAGTGCGACACCCCAAAGCCCGAGGTTGCAGAGATGGGCGTTAGCCATTCAACGCCATGATATTGAGGCAAGTCACATCAAAGGATCGAAACTTAGTAATGCAGATGCATTGTCCAGACTGTAAATATAAACTAAAATAAGACTCTGAACATTTTTTCCTATTATTATTATTAGGTGATTAAAGTAAATACCTAGTGTTAAGTTAAACCTAAGATTCAGTGAATATTTGGGTGAATGTGAAACATAGTTTGTTTATGTGTAAAGTGTGACCCTTAAATTATTTGCCATATTCGATCTTTGGATCTAATATGACTCTGGGGGGAAGGTGTCAGGGTCACGTGATGTAATAACACGCATTTTCTGATGTTGCGAGCTAAAAGCTTGATATTATAGATATGATCATTTCTTTTTTTTCTTGTTTTTGGTTTTTGAACAATGGATGAAAAAAGAATAATAAAATGGTGAATTAGTTTTTGTAGAATTTCGCGTTATTTCTTTTGTAAAAGGTTACGACTGACAGAGACCATCGAACTACCTTCTTTGGCTGAGATAGAAATTGCCATAAAATTTTAATGGTAAAAGCGACCAAAGTAAGAAGCTTCTCTGAAGTACCTAGTTCATGCATAACTTACAGAAGAAATTCCCTATTAATACAATCATAAGTGGTTTTGAAATCTATGAAAAGGTTATGGGTGCCAATTCTATAATTTCTGCACTTTTCCAAAAGCTATCTTAGGCTATCTTATCTGTTCGATTGTAGATCTTCCCTTTCTAAACTCACATTTATAATTGCCAATCATATTATTAACATAATCCAATCCTCAGGAAGAGCGTCGTTATTCTATGCCAGTTTAATTAAATAAACATTATCAATACACAGCTAGGCCCTGCAGATTTAAGAAATTCTGGTGAGATATCATCAGATCTAGGGGATTTTAGATTTAAAGAAAGAAAGATTCAAATCCAGGGTGCCCTGACCAAACAGTTGGATATAAAGAACGACGCAAGCCAATGAGACACATTGGCTTGTCTCTCATTTAATATTGGGCTAGAAAAGGTTATCAGAGGTTCTAACGTAAACACCAGAGGAAATATCTTTGTTAAGTCAAACCAACGATTGGCTTATGCAGATGATATCGCTATTGTGACCCGGATCACTTAAGTTCTTAAACAAGCCTTTATTGTTTGAAAAAAAAGGCAACGATAATGAATGTAATGGTAAACGAAAAAAATACCACGTACATGCCGTGTTCAAATTCAAATTAGCCATTTAGAAATTGAGGAATGTAAGTTTGAAAAAGTAGATTGATTCACCTATTTAGGAGCAAAATTTAAATATGACCTTACTAAAGAAATACATAAACGAATCCCAAATGCTAATTGATGTGTTCACAGTCTGAAAATTTATATGAGATCCAACTTTTTAAAATTAAAATTTAAATTTCTCTTTTATAAAACTCTTATGAGACCTACTTTGACTTAAGCTTCTGACCTGAGCATTGACTTCGACAGACGAGGAGGCGATTTTTTGAAAGAAATGTATTACGAAGTATCTGTTGTGGAACTCAGGTAAACTTCTCATGGAGAAGAAAGACTAACCCAGTGCTATATAAAATCTTAATGGAGCCCTGACGTTGTCAAGTGCATAAAAATAGGAAGACTAAAATGGGCAGGACATATATTCAGAATACAGGAAGACTGAAACTGCAAAAATATCATTTTATTAAAACCTATGATAACAAGACGAAGTGGAAGATCACGTCTTAGGTGGATCGACAGTGATGAGAAAGACATCAACACTTAGAAAATGAAAAAAAATACAGAGCGATAGTCGCAAAACAGACAGACAGCTGGATAGCCAGAGCCTGTGAAGAAGTGAACTTGGTTGCGCCAGTAAAGAAGAAGAATCTAAACATAGATTTAACAAATTAATGATGAACTTTAAAAGACTCTGCCTGGGATTAGGCATACTCTAATGTCTATGGTAAAGAATTTGAAGGAATATTTAAAAATATCGAAGTACATGCGTGGAACAATCCTTATTTAAAATTAGTAAAACATAATTGAAAAAATATATAAAATATTGATCCCGTTCTAAGTGTGAAAGTTGCATCTCGTACTACAATTCTCATATCAAAATTACTATTATTATTTTTTTGAAATTATAAACTAAATGTAGATTTAATAAAATAATGAGGAATATTAAATGGCACAACTTTGTAATATTACAATAAATAGATTGTTACTCTTGTGAAGTAAATATGATAATATTTGCTCAAATCTTATAAAATATAAAAAACGTTAAGATAAAATTTGACCAGAAATTATCAATCAGAAATTATCAATTTCTTAAAAAAATAAACCATAAATGTAGATTTAACAAATTAATATTGCATTTTTAAAATACGTGGCTTAGAATGCTCAGGACATAGTAAATAAGAATAATAATAGCCTGAAGAATAATCTTCATTCAAAAGAAATAAATTATAAAGAGAGTTAAATTAAAATATGTATAATTAACTATCAAGCAGAGTTGGCCAAAAATGTGATCGATTACATTTTTTGATTACAGTAATCAATTACTTGTAATCATGATTACAACTTTCAAAAAATTTTGATTACAGCTGTAATCATGATTACAATTTTGATTATAGTAATCAATTACTTGTAATCATGATTCCAAGTAATTGCGATTACAAGTAATCACAACAAAAATGATTACGAGTAATTATGATTACAAGTAATCAAAATATATGATTACATGTACTCATGATTACATGTAATTTGATTACATGTAATTTGATTACATGTAATTTGATTACATGTAATTTGATTACATGTAATTTGATTACATGTAATTATGATTACATGTAATTATGATTACATGTAATCTAAATACACGATTACAAGACAATTGTATTCTTATAAATGATTATATTTTACAGTAGATAGTAGAATATATTTTATAATGATACATTTTGCACGTATTAACATGTACTGCACTTTGTACGTATTTGTATATGTACAAATGAATGTAACTAAAATGTATGTACATATGATTTTATCTAGTGCATATGTTCAGACATTTTAGTTTCACACGCATGTACATACACTTATATTGTAGGTATAAAATATATGTACGTATGTATATAGATAATAATTACGCATGTATGTGCAAACAATGTAGACATGTACATTTATACACATTGAAAATATGCATTTTATGCAAATATTTGTGTATGTAAAATGTATATCTATGTTCATGTACGCATGTATATACAAGTACTTGTGTTTGTACGAGCATACATACATTGTCTGTACAATGTATGTCCCATGCATGCATGTGCAATTTATTTATGAACAGTATAATAAATGTATGCATGTACAATATAGGTATATCTGTAGGATGTACAATATATGCATGTATACATGTACATGATATGCATGTCCAGTGTATTTATGTACATATACATAATATGTTCATGCTCAATGTATGTATCCGAATATGCGTAATACATTTGTTTAAGAATGTACGTACATTGGGCGTATTTATATTTTACATATATTCATACATACATTCGACATGCATAACGTACGTACATACACACATTTGAGATGCATATATTGTACAGATGTATATACATATAGCGTACAGATGTATATTCATATAATGTACATATGATGAAATGAACATATAATGTTCATATAATGTACATATGTGTGTACATATACAGTACATATGTGCATAAATATATTGGGCACAATTCTTTCGTACAAATTTTACATGTGTACATGCATGCTATCCATATCTATGCATATGGTGCAATGTATATATGTCCAATGAATGTATCCACACATGTACAATACACGTATCTTCCATGTATGCATATCCATATGTGCTATATATGCACGTACAATACATGAATGTATGTACATACAATGTACATGCGTACATACATTACACGTATACATATGTACATTACATTTTTGTCTAAATATGTGTACAATGCAATAAATAAAATGCATGTAAGTTAACTTTTAATGACTCAGGCAAAATAAATGACAAAATCAAACGATATTTAAATTTGGTTTTCAGCTTTAATTGTTCTATATCATTTTGAAATTCTCTGAATAAAAAATTATTTTCAGGTATTTTCATGAAATGTTTGACAATACAGATTTTTTTTTTATAACATAATGCATGATTCATAGAAATTTTTTAAATGGTAAGAAAAACGGTAAATGTTATGTGTGGAATTAATATTTAGAAATTCAAAATAAAATTATCGTTTGCTTTCTAAAAAATATGAGGTCAAGTTTCATATGCTTTAGAATAAATTTTTAAAACAAATTTTAATTACTTTACTCATATAAATTTTTTTAATGTATGCACAATGTATGTGTATATTGTAATTACATATATTTAAATGTACGCATATATTTGTACATTACTTATAATTATGTGCATTTATACGTTGTATGTACATGCGTACATTGTGCATATAACTATTCTTTTGTACATCCATGCATTACATGCGCATAAGTATTAACAAAGTATGTAGTTATACAAGTACATACGTAAGTTGTACATAAGTACGCACTTTGCGCGCACATATATTGATGTACATATAAATATGCATGTATACATGTAAGCATTTTATTTACGCAACTATGTGCATATATTGCACCTTTAAATAACATTCTTACATATTGTACGTAAATTCGTTCAATTTTATATACATACGTACATTGTATATACGTGCTACTATCGTAAATTTATACAATATATGTACTTAAGTACATAAAAGCATGCAAACGCATAAACATTATTTTCATATACGTTCATACATACATTGTCTACAAACAACGTTTGTGCATACATTGTATGTATAGGAATTGCAAATTGTACGCTCATGCGTGCGTACATTCTATGTACATAAAAATATGTAAACACATGAATACTTACATAAAAAATTTGACTATAGTATACAATCGTAATAACTTGTAATCGTATAGTTTGATTACAAGTAATCACAATTACATGTAATCAAATTACATGTAATCATGATTACATGTAATCATATATTTTGTTTACTTGTAATCATAATTACTCGTAATCGTTTTTGTTGTGATTACATGTAATCGCAATTACTTGGAATCATGATTACAAGTAATTGATTACTGTAATTAAAATTTTTTGAAAGTTGTAATCACGATTACAAGTAATTGATTACTTGTAATCGTGATTACAAGTAATTGATTACTGTAATTAAAATTGTAATCATGATTACAGCTGTAATCAAAATGTTTTGAAAGTTGTAATCACGATTACAAGTAATTGATTACTTGTAATCGTGATTACAAGTAATTGATTACATAGTTGTAATTATCTGTAATCAATTACAGTTGTAATCGATTATTGTAATCAACGGCCAACTCTGCTATTAAGGCTGTCTTAACAATGAATCATTAACCTGGTAATAAATTTCCTCATACAGAAATTATTAATTTTTTAATTAATATCTGGTTGTAACATATACTTGATTTTAAAATGCATGGCCTAAGAATAAATATAAGTGATATTCTTAGGAAATGGTAAATAAAAATAAAAGGATATTTAAAGATAATCTTATGGAATTAAGAGCAATCTTCGTTCAAGAAAAGTAAATTATAAAGAGAGTAAAAGTAAATTACTTGTAACAAACTATTAAGGCTGTATTTAATATGAAACATTCATCTAATAGTAAATTCATCATACAGAAATGATTATTGTTCTGTAATTATTATCTAGATTTAACACATACATGATTTTAAAAGGATAATAAATGAATAAGAATAATGTGGTGATATTCTTAGGAAATGGTAAATAATAAAGGAGTGTTTAAAGATAATCTTATTGCACTCAGAATAATCTTTGTTCAAAAGAGATAAATTATAAAGAGAGGGAAAATAAAACATTTATAACAAACCATTAAGATTGTCTTAACTATGAACCATTAATCTGGTAATAAATTCATCACACAAAAATTATGCTTTTTAAAATTATTATCTAGATTTAGCACATTAAAAATGGATTTAAAAGACGTGGCCTAAAATTAAATATGCTGTAATGCTCAAAAAATGGCAAATACAAATAAAAGAAATAAGTATTACGTTAAATATTATGTTAAGATTGTCTAAACAATGAGATTTGGGAATAAATTTATCATACCGAAACGAGTCATTTATTTTTTAAATTATTACCGAGATTTACCATTATAAAAACAGAATTTATCAGACACAGCTTAAGAATAAACATGCCAAAATGCTTAGGAAATTCTATATAAAAAACGAGCATGTTTGCAAATAATCTTAGTGCATTAAGAATAATATTTTTTCAAAAGAAGTATATTCTAGCTAGATTGAAAATAAAATAGCTATAACAGAATGTCATGACTATCTTAACAATACACAATTGATCTAGTAATAATTTCATCGAACGAAATTGAGTCATTTTTAAAAATATTATTTAAAGATAGATTTAACACAATGACAAAGCGAGTTAAAAAGCATTGTTTATAAATCATCATATCGTAATGCTTAGGAATCGGTAAATAAATATAAAGGAATGCTTAAAGAAAATTTTATCTCATTCAGAATAAATTTGTTCAAAAGAAGTACATTATTGCAAGAGTAAAAATAAAATATGTATACCATAATATCATAGCTATCTTAACTATGAACACTTAATCTGGTAATAAATCCTCATATAGAAATGAGTAATTTTTTAAAATATTATCAAAATATTATCTAAATATAGATTTAACACAATCGCAACGTAAATTAAAAGATATTGCTTAGAAATAATCATGCCGTTAAGATTTAGGAAATAATAAATAAAAATAAAAGAATGTTGTTAGATAATCTTGTCGCATTAACAATAGCTTTTGACCAAAATAAGAAAAATAGAAACAAAGTCATGATAAACTGCCTGTAACATATTGGAGCAAAGAAAGATTTTTATAAATTCAATCTAAATTTTTCTTAAAATAGAAATACGCTTGTCAAAAAATCCCTCATAATAATGAAGCCAACCCATTAATGTTCTCGAATTTCTGTTTTTCATAAAAATAATGACAATCTTTAATATTCTTTCATCCTCTAGGCTTATACTATAATTATTAGATAAAGATTAGATTAGATAAATACTATAATTATTAGAAAATTGCTTCACGCAAATTTGTAAAAATATAGCACTTAAATGCAAGATCAAAAAAAAATATTAGGTTTTGGGATTCTACTTCGTTTATGAGTGCACTATTTTATTTTGTACTTGAGTATATGATGTTCTAATGTTTCATTAAACTAACTTTTCCACAATTAAAGAAAAAATAGAATTGTTCCGCTAAAAAATTACTTCTATATTTGTTATAAATTTCCTAAAGGTTATTTTTGAGGTTGGTTGAAAATTAGGTTGAATAATAAATGAGTGAAAAATAATTTTTTTTCAAAATATTTTTCTTTAAATAAGTTTTTATTAATGACATTTTAGGAATGCGTATTTTTTTTATTTATAAAATCAAATTGTATATAAAACTAAAAAAATACGACACAAATTTTATCTAGTTCTGTTTACAAACACTTTTAATTTGTTTTTAGCGTATTAAGTATTTCCAATAATTTCATAAAAAAAACATTTTGTTGTTATAAAAAAGTAGCCTTTATTCTATGCAGTGATTCAAAAATGACTCTATTTTAATTAATTATCTAAATTTCGCATTCCAAAGAGCAGTTACCTTTCAAATATTAAAATTTTTACTTCTGACTAAAATTTCTATTTCTTAATTAGTTACACTTGATAATTAGCATACTGACAAACACTATCCTTCTCTTTTAATTTGCTCATTGGTAGTTTTAATCCTAATGTTCCAGTTATTAGAGTATTAAGAGTTTTACTTTTTGCACGCTTTTTTTCTCTTAGAAATTATAATTGAAAAGGTAGGAAATAATGCAACGACGAACATATTAGATAGGAAGGTTGAAAATAAATCGCATTGATTAATGTTAGTGAAGTAGCTAGGCAGAAACAAAAGTGAAGTACTAAACTTTGAGTTATTTTTAATTTATTTAACGTAAGAACGTAAATTGCTGTAATATTTCAAAGTGTCTGCTGCTAAAGCTGATTTTTTGGAAAGTAGTGGCTGTTATTAAATATTGCTTTCATTTCTAGAAAAGAAATAAGTTACATCTTAAAATAAGAACTATTAATACAGATTGTTGAAGTTTTCCCAGTTTCTTGCAAATAAGTTCAAATGGAACTGTTTTAATTTTGTAACAATTTGTGATTTAACTCTGTAGAATTTTTAATTTACAATTTATGATTTAACTCTCTAGTATTTATAATTTTATATTAACTTTAGGAATTAATTTGTTTAAATAACTGATAAAGAAGCACTTGCACATGAATTATGAAACTAATAGCTATAATTAACTTCAATTTCTTTAAAAAACAAAAAAGTGTGTAATGCAGAATAATTTGAATTAGCCTAAATTGTGTCATATTAAATTCAAATAAATTTTGTAGTATTATTATATATTATACATTTTAATTGTATAATATATAATCCTTTGAAAGAAATAGCTTTTACTGACGTTGAAGCTTTTAAATGTACCCATATAATGCAAATTATAGATTAATAATGTAAATGGGACGTGGAAAATAAATTTACTAAATATATTATATATATATATATATATGTTGATAATTTGGTGCAAAATTTTATCAATTCACTTAAAAAGTTCTCCAGATACGGCGAAATACAAAAAAAGTAAAAGTTAACATTAAATAACTTTCAAATTTTTTTTACTTAAAGAAACTTTCAAATATTTTGTACTTCGACTTATTCTGAAGTTGACATAGAAAATTTTATTAAACAGAATAGCAGAAGTTTGAAAAATTTTAGCCGTTCGTATTTAGAAAATTTCTGATGTTATTGGTGCTTAGAAAATTTTTGAAGTTCTTTAAATACATTTCAAATTGTTTTGACTTAGAAAAACTCTCAAAATTTTTGTACTTAGAAATACTTTTAAGCTAGAAATTTGTTTAGTTGGAATAGCAGAAGTTTGAAATTTTTCTAAATTTTTGTGCTTAGGAAATTTTTGATGTTATTGACAACTAGAAAGTTTCTGATGTTATCAGTACTTCGAAAATTTCAGAAGTTGTTGTTTAAATAACTGTCAAATTATTTTGACTTAGAAAAACGTTCAAATTTTTTGTTCTTAAAAATATTATGAAGTTGTTTGAACAGAGAAATGTTTCTGTTGGAATCCCAGAAGGTCGAAAGGTCTTTTTGTACTAAGAAAATTTCTGATGTTGTTTGAATTTTAAATAAATTTCAAATTGCTTTGACCTAGAAATATTTTCAAACTGTTTTTAATTAGAAAATTTCTCATTTTATCGGTTATTAGAAAATTTCTGATGTTATTGGTACTTAAAAAATTTCTGATGTTATTAGTACTTAGAAAATTTCTGAATTTTTATGTACTTAGAAATATTCTGAAGTTGTTCCAACATAGAAAATTGTAATATATAGATAGTTATGTTAGAAAATTGTAATATATAGATAGTTTAGTCCAACATAGAAATGTTTGGACTTATTATTAGGTATGAAAATTGTGTATTTTAAGTTTTAATTTTTAACCTTTTATACAAAGCTAAAATCTTTTTAATGATAATACTATTATTTAAATTAGAAAACTTAAAATTTTCACTGTTATTTAACTCTTTATTTAAAAGCTCAGCATAGAATTTTTAGAGAAGACTGCATAGTTATTGTTAGCTTAGTCTTTGGGGATAACTGCAAAATACATTTGTAGTTGCTTAATTTATTGACCAATTTTAAGAAAAATTGTTGAATTGTTATTGTCATTTAAATTTTCTTTATTACCAACGATAAAGTTTTTAAAGTAATAATAAACGATCCATTTCCATTCTGTTTACATGCCTAAAGGTAAAGATAATATATTTAATATATGAAAATAAAATTTTTTAAGATCATTAAGAAAGTATTTTTGAATTTTCATAAATGACATATAGTAAATAGGTTTAATTTCCGTGCCATTTAACAATAAATTTCTTAGCATTAAGTTTCTATAATATTTAAATGACCAGTAATAACATTTTTATGATATTTATCAACAAATTCAAAATATTTCTCTCCTTCACAGCGATATTCATACTCGGATATATTAATTTTTCCTAAATTTTTGCTAATATTATTATAATTAAAAATAGTTCTAAAAAGAGTTTTATTATATTTGTAGCTTTTAATCATTTTTAAATCTTTTAATGGAAACAAATGTTTTAAATTTTCAAAAATATTAATAAATTTGAACTGATCAAAAACAGGCTTTGTAAGTTATCTAACAAAATATAAATTATCTAATTTTTTAAAATTTTATTTGGTAAAATTTTGCTCATTTTATCTTTTATGAGATCGAAGTAAAGAGTTTTGAATTGTAAATTAATTATGCAATCGTGAAACTTATAAATATCATTATTCTTGTGGGAGAAAACAAATTATTTTATTGGTTTAATATAATAAAGTTTATTAAAAGCTTTTCCCTGTTAGAAATAAAATTTGCATTTAATTTGTCACTTTTAAAAGAATTTTTATAACTTCCTGATCTCCCGTTTAGCTAGATTTATATCTTTATCTTTTATATGATGAAAAAAGTGAGTAAGTTGAGGAATTAATAAAGTTTATATGCGTATGTTGGAATGTATCGTTTAACCTCATATGGCGAACATGTTTTTCATAACAGCATGTAGTAATTTTCTTTTTATAGTCTTAATTCAATATCTTCTACCAAGTCTAAAATATTAATTTTTACACTGCTCTTAAATCATGTACTCTAAATTAATTAAGATCAATGTTATTGATACTATGATACCAATATTACTGTTTATATCTGAATGATGCTGATAATATAATGTAAATAAAACTTATTATTATTATTATTTTTCTCAATTTTCCTCTTTCTTTTCTTTTATATTTTAAGTCTTTATTATATATATATATATATATATATATATATATATATATATATATATATATATATATATATATATATATATATATATATATATATATATATATATATATATATATATATATATATATATATATAATAAAGTTATAATACTAAATTGTTATCAAAAATAAAACAGATAAGAATGTTATAGGAGGAATAATTCGAAAAGCAGCATATATAATAATTGAATTTTATTTCTATTTCTTCATTTTACCACTTCCAAAATCAATTTATCCTGCTTCCTCTTATCATTTATTTTCCAATCAATCTATTTCATGCATTTTCTACCCATGCTTATATCCAGCTCTATTTTGGCGAGTTTTGTTTTCGAAGTAAAAAAGGAAGGGAAAAAAACACTTTGTACGGAATTCTGTCAGAAGAAAGACTTTTTCAGGTGAAATATTGGTATTGCACTTAGTAAGATAACGTCTTAAGGCATTGAATTCCTGGAGGTCCTCAAATCACCAATTCATCCTACTCCTTTTCTTTTTCTCATTCAGGTGAACAAAGCAACAGATACATTAGAACTATTAGAGTATAAACCTTATTAGAAAAACAAGTGATGGGTATTTTTTGGCTACTTTTGGTATTGATCTGATATTGAAACAGCTCATATCTATTGAAAAACTTTTTTTCCTTCCAATTACTAGTATTCGGGTGAAAACGGCATTTCTAAATCTGTTCAAATTCGCAATAATCGGAACTTGTATGGCTTCACAATTTGCTAAAGCTCTGAATGAGTTTAAAATCTACTGATGGCATATCAGCTTTAATCCAATACTTTGGTAGGATAGATACTGATGTTATATTTTGAATATCTCACAATTTGTGTAGTTTATCGTTTGTTTCTGAGCATGGATCAGTAAATAGTTTTGATTTAATTATCTTTATTGTGTTTATAGTTTAATTTTAAGTTCAAAGTATGGCCCAGAAATTTAAAACAATTTGAAAACCTGAAAATGTAACATGGATTGAAGCCGTTTTAGTTCTAACTCAGCGATGTGCGATTTTAGCGTTCTTGGAAAGTCACCAGTAAAGCAGAACTGGCAACCAAACCTGAAGAGGTGAAAAAGGCAAGAGGAAGTAGGGTGGATAATTGCTATCAAGGCAATTAAATCATTGTTATCGATATATATTTTTGCATGGTACGCTAAATTAAGTCACAGAAATTTGAATAACAATACATTAGCTTATAGATTATAAGGGTTTAAAGTATTAAAGGTATAATTTTGGCACAAAACACACTTACTCACCTGACATTTCCATCTAGCGAAGTGAAGTAATGTTCTCAATATATTTTTACTGTGAATGGAATGAAATGAAAAATAAATTGCAGAAGGAAATAATAGTTTGGGAGTTATTAAGAGTTTTGCATGTAGAAGAAAGAATTGTTGTAAAATAACAATACTGGAGGGTAATTGCACTTTTAATTTTAAAAAAAAAACATAATTCTTGTAATAAGATTCGGTAATTTCTCTTTTATATTGTAACGGCTTACAAATTTAAAAAGTAAATTTAACCGAATAAATAGACCTTATGCCATGCAAAGGTATCATGATAAATTTACCAGATTTCATCACAGTTACCAAATTTATCACATATTATAAGTTTATATTTTATTGTCAATTTTACCAAAATCATTACCAAAGCACATCGACAAAAATTTCCTAGACTGTTGGTGTTTCTCTAGAGCCAGTAACACGGCAAAATTTACCATATTCTTGTAGTTTTGACCATACTATTTTTCTGTGTAGGTAAAGGCAAAACATTAAAAGTTTTATTGCTGACAAATTTCGAAATTTCAAAATTTTTAATTTTATCAGCTTATTTTAATTTTATTCAATTCAACGCAAAAAAACAAGTAGGTAACTACTAATCACTTGTCTAGTTATACGTGCAATTTGTTTTAATTTAAAATTTTTACTTTTGAAATATAAAATTTTTACTATTTCTAATACTAGTCCCATAGACTATATTTTCCATTTCCTTCGATTGAGATTTTTGAAAGTTTTTTTTCGCGCCATTATTATTCCCTCCCCCTTCAAAAAATTTAAGATGACAGCTAACACTCATCTGCAAGATGGAAATAAGCTTATATTGTCCTTACATATCCAAAATTTTGCACCACACAATTTCTAGTTATCTAAAAATTATTTCCGTTTTCTTCAACTAGTTAGTAACTGTTGTATTTCTTTAACGTTCCTATATAAACGATAGTTAAACAGAACTGATTAAAAAATAAATAAAAGTAAAATGATTTTAAAACTTTACATGCTCAGCAAAAGACTGGTTGTGTTTTGTGCAATGTAGACTAAAGCAAAAAAGAACATGAATAACCCACGAAGGAAA
The DNA here is from genome assembly GCF_982258835.1 of Parasteatoda tepidariorum. Taxonomy (NCBI): domain Eukaryota; kingdom Metazoa; phylum Arthropoda; class Arachnida; order Araneae; family Theridiidae; genus Parasteatoda; species Parasteatoda tepidariorum. Next base: position 55,193,558 of record NC_141757.1, on the reverse strand, counting down.
GTACATAAATAAAACATACTATAGTTTCAGATCTATAGACAAGAAAAAACAAAAGACACTGAGGAAGCTTCTGGTTCTAAAGACGAACTAATTTGTTTCGCACAGATTTTTTAAAAAAAGCGTCCTTATCAGGAAATTTTTGATGATGGAAAAAATTACTATTTGCTGATTGAAGAAATTTTTTTTTATCAAGGAATTTTGTTGAAGATGTTAAATAATACACTATGAAAGGCTTGATAATGTAAAGTTTCCGTTGAAGAAGTTGTATTTATTTTCAAATGTCCATACTTTATTTCAAGAATCAAATATGATAAACAGTAAAAAAATGCTTTATTCTAGAAATTTATGGAGCTGCAAAATAGTGAGAAATTTTCATCAATCATACATATGAATTATTAAATATTAAAAAAAATGAAAAGGATCTGGAGGTTGACTGCTGGGCTAAGCCCCATAGGACACCTCCATCCCCGAAGAAATCAAAAATGCCAGTGCAATGTATACGCTAGCTTAGTTTTCACCAAGAAAAATTAAAGAATCCTTGTATTGACTATAAATTGATTTTATTTATTGTTAAGGCTCTTTTCCTTAGCCTTACTGATTCAAATGTGTTGGTGGGAAATAAAGTGTGAGAAATAATAACAAATTTTGATGAATTCAATACATTAGCAACCATATAACGGTTTTCGAATTCTATGCTAAAGTATTAGGCAGTTGTAGAGGGTATCTCTAAAAATAGATTTTGTTTTGTACTCATTTTAAAGATGGGGTATTAAAAGATTAATGATTATATTAATAATTTTTACTTAATGGGAAAAGGATAAATAAGGATAATAATTTAGTTTCAAATGTTAGGATGTTATACAAATTTCAGCATCACATATACACTCACTCTACACGAAAAAAATATGAAGTATTTTTTATAAGTCCATATCATGAATTCCCCTTACAAAAGGAAACTAAATTTATTTTTACATAAATTTGTCAAAGCAAACATACCATAGAAAATTATATCATTACCAAACATTGTAATTTGCCATGATGCTATTTTTTTAAAAATATTTATCATCTTATTTTTTTTTTTCACATTCATATTCAATGCAAAATTATTAAACATACATATGCAACTCCTTACTAGCTATTGTTAACATAATCCACACTTTGCAGAGAAACTCTCAAGTATTCGGCCGTTTCACATGAAAATTACTAATTTGTTATGCATAGACTTCTCCATACAAAACAGTAACATTTAGACAATTATTGAAGTTTTTAATTATTCAAGGTAGAATATAGAGGCTGAAATTTTGAATGTTTAAATTTGTAAACACTCATGCCAATCTGACTTTTAGAGGATTAGCGTGTCAGAAAGCATAGTTTCATAAGATAACACAACTATATAATTATGTGTAAAGGTTATTTCTTCAACGATAAAAATCTGGGTTAAATTATTTAATACCACTTATTTAATAAGTTCTGATTAAGAATCACTTTGGGATAACTTAATCCTTATAAAATATTATAATAACTTATTATTCCCATTATGTTTTCGTGTAAGTGTTATTTGTTTCTATATTCCGCATTTAAGTATTACTATCGTATTTTCAATTTCAATACCTCAAAGTATCTATAATAGCTAAAAGCCAATATTAATTCTTTTATTTTGGCGTGAATAAGAGTTTTTCACAAATGACTATTAACAGCATTATAATGTACCTAATTCAAAATATCTTTTTTCTTACTTAGAATAACATTTGAAAATTATCAATAATAATTTTAAAATACACTTAATATATAGTATATCAACTTATAGCAAACAGTATATAACCAACTACTTTTATATAGCATAATATCATTCCAATTCGGTATATTCGTAAACTCAGAATTCCATAATGTAACACAAATAATAACAAAGTGACAAATATAACCATGCTAAAAAATTAAAATAAAAATATCTAATTTTTCTAATTGTGATATATGAAATTACTATTTGTTGAAGAAGATGTTGATAGATGCATTTCTAACTGTTCACTCTTTTACTCCGGAGTGATACAGTTATTTGAGCGAAGTCGGTTGAATAGTTCATGAGAAATCGAATTTTAATCACAAAACTTTTTTTTTAAAATTTTCTGATTTCTCAGGAACTGTTTGACCAATTTCCTTCATATTTTGCATTTTGCCTTGCTAAATTGCATGTTTTAAAAAACATGATGTAAAAAATGTATACTTTACAATTAAATTTTTTTCGATTATTATTAAATAAGATAATAAAAATTAACAAATATTTACTAACAATTATTTCTTGCATTGGATTATCTTTGGATAAAAGAATTTATGCAAAAGTCTTCAATTCACTTAAAAAGTTCTCGAGATATAGCGAAATATGCAAAAATTAACGTTAAGAAGTCCAAACTTTGAATCGCTCTCCTGACTAAACTATTAGGACCATATTTCCTAGAAGGCGGCTACCCTCTATACTTTGGGGGTGAGAAATCCGAATCCATTGAAAAAGTAAAGTAAGGTATGTATTCAGAGAAAGCATGTTTTTGTGCCTTATTTCAAAACTTAGTAGATCGTCTGCACTAATTAATCAGCATATTGGAGGTTATCCACTCGAACCATTAAGATTGAGCTTCAAACCGTAAAGATCCAATCATTAAATAAAAAGTGATTCAGAGTAGTCCGTTTTTTTAGCTCACATTGCATATGAATTAATAACATAATAATAAATTTAAAAAAGAAGGGCCCGAATTGTTTGGCTACAGGGCTAAGCTCCACTGGATGCCTCCATCTACCAAAATGCCAGTCCCATGTATACCTTAGCATAGTTTTCGATATGGAGAGTTGAAGAATCCACGTATTATCAATTAATTGATTTCATTTATTACGATGGCCCTTTTTTCTTAGCTTTACGCATTCAAATGTGTTGGTGGAAGATAAAGTGTGAGAAATAATAATGAACTCTAATGAATTCAATACATTAGCAACAATATAACGGTTTTCGAAATCTATACTGATGCGTTAGGCAGATGTACAGGGTAACTATGAAAATAGAAATTATTCCACACTCAATTTAAGGTTGTGGTATTAAAGATTACCAATTAAAATACTGATTTTTTTACTGAGAGAAGGATTAAATAAGATAAAAAATTAGTTTTTAAATGCTAATAGAAACGCATACAAGGGGAAAGGCGATTCATGTGCCGCTTTTTCTCGCTATATAGCTGTACTTACATTACAAGTGTGTGTATGAAATCGCCAAATTGCACAAAACCAAAGCAGCAAAGAAATTTTTTGTGGAAATTCCTTTAGAATAAGAAGACCAGATCTGTCCCCATGCGATTTACTCATCTTCGGCGAACCCCCCCCCCCCCAAAAAAAAAAACTGTGTAGAAATTGGCTTAAAATGGACGGCGAAGTCAAGATGTGCGTGTGCAACCGTTACGAACAACCGTTACGTGTGCAACCGTTACAATTGTTATTTGAAAGCATGAAATAACGTGACTAGTCTCATAATGACATAAATAACAACACAATTCAAGATAATACTTTTCAGTTTTATTAAAAAAATTTTGAAAAATAGTTTTATCTCATTAATTATTGGTTGCAAGTAATATTAATGTTTTTTTTCTTATTCCTTTTTGTCAATTGTTATTATTATTATTATTATTTAGAAAGAAAAAATTGTCAACTGAAGTTTATTATCTTAAAAGCACAGTCTTGATTTTAAACAAAAGCAAGAAAATGTTTTGAAATAAGTACTAAAGTAATATAACTTTAATAAAAGAAGAATTGTTCAAAGTATCTTGAGTTTGATGAGTAAACCTAACTTCAATGTGTATATAGAGTATGAAAAAATCCTTCAAAGTTAAACCTGAAAAGTTCAGAAATATATTTTTTTCCGATTTTGTCAAGACATATTTACACGTTGATATCCGTGGGGACTTTTCTATTATTTATTTTTCTTATATAAGAATTTATATCTTAGTGATATTCTTGACAAAAATTCCTTGGAGAAACTTGGATATTGCTTTTAAGCAAATTTTACAAAGTCAATTTAGAAGAAAGTTGTAGCGAAATCTTCGTTCTCTTTCTTCCAAAAATAACATATTGTCAATATATTCTCACAAATATGAAAGTAATAAAAGAACTTTTATAACTCATGAATGTTTTGTATATAAGTGAAAGATAAGATTCTTCAATAAATTTTCCTTCGATGAAAAATATTTTTTTCAACTTAAGATAAAATAAATGTATCCTGTAACATTATAATCTAAAACTGACTTTTTAAAATAATTCTTTAACAATTGTTGCTAATTATAAAAAAAAAATGTAAAGACAATTTTTGCTTAAAAACATTGATTTAATAAGCACATAGTCATTTATATTATATTCAATATTTTTTTATGTTAAAAATGTTTTGTTTGATCTTGTGTGATCCGAATGATCACCGGTGTTTTCCATCGATAAAGAAGGATTATTTTGTATTTCCGGATTATTGTTCGGCCTCAAATTCATTTTGATCTATCGCCAGTGGATATTAGTATGTACTGATTTTAGCCCACCCCGACAAATTTGCTGATAAACACTCGAAACTGTTATAGCTGTTACGTTTGGATCTCTCTCTCTCACACACACACACACACACACACATATATATATATATATATATATATATATATATATATATATATATAAACTGCTGTTTGTAGAAAATGCAACACCATGAAGGAATCATCAGAATCAAATGAAATTCGCAGCAAATGTCAATTATAGGATATTATGCAAATTAATAAAGTTTCAGAGCCATCGCGCGTGCGTGGCGCGCGCAGCGCCCTCTGAATTGATGCTGAAAGCGTATAAATAAAGTGCTGTAGCGGGACGTTGAAAATAGTCTATGATTATTTGTTAGTGGCAAACGTTTAGTGAGACCTGAGTATGCCTCCACGACGGAAGAATAAGAAATTCAAGCAACTTACGGAGTTTGAACGAGGGAGGATAATCGGCCTTCGAGAAGGAGGATTTTCCTATCGCGCAATAGCAGCTCGTATGCAGCGGAACAGTTCCACAGTGATGCGAGTTTGGAAGCAGTGGACCGACGAGCACCGAACAACTCGAAAAACAGGCACTGGACGACAGAAGGTGACGTCAGAGCGCGATGATCGACACCTGCTCCGCATGGCGGTGAATGATCGCACAGCTTCCTCCAGGCAGCTGGCAGCACATTGGTCTACTGCTACAGGTGTACAATTGTCGGCTTCGTCAATTCGTCGTCGTCTGCTGCGCCGTGGATTGCGTGCAAGGGTGCCATTATACAGGATTCCCCTCACGGCGGATCATCGACGGCTGCGTCGGCAGTGGGCTCTTGAGCACAGAGACTGGCGAGCTGATTGGCACCAAGTTGTCTTTTCAGATGAATCACGCTTCAATTTGTGGACCCATGATGGCCGTGTTCGTGTTAGACGTTATGCCGGTCAACGCTGCCTTCCTGAGTGTATTATTGAACGACATAGTGGTCGAACACCCGGAGTTATGGTCTGGGGTGCGATTTCGTATCATGGACGATCCAATTTGATACGAATTCAGGGTAATCTCAATAGCAACAGATACGTCCGTGAAGTGCTACAGCCCGAAGTCGTTCCTTTCCTTCAAGGCATCCCTGGAGCTATCTTTCAGCAGGATAATGCACGCTCACATGTTGCGCGGACTGTTAGAGACTTCTGTTCAGCACAACGCATGCAACTTCTTCCTTGGCCTGCTTATTCGCCGGATATGTCGCCTATTGAGCACGTGTGGGATATGGTTGGTCGGCGTCTCACTCGTGATCCGCGTCCTGCAGTTTCCAAAGACGAACTTTGGTTGCGCATACAAGCGATATGGAATTCTCTTCCTCAAGCAGATATTCAACATCTGTTTGACTCCATGCCACGTCGTATAGCAGCACTTATTGCAGCGCGTGGTGGCTGCACCAAATACTGATTTCGGACGCTTAATTTGTTTCTTTTGTTTTGAAAATTTCATCATTTATTTGTATCAGTACAAGTCGTTTCTGCATTAAATTTCATTTGATTCTGATGATTCTTTCATGGTGTTGCATTTTCTACAAACAGCAGTTTATATATATATATATATATATATATATATATATATATATATATATATATATATATATATATATATATATATATATATATATATATATATATATATATATATATATATATATATATATATTTATATATATATATATATATAAATAAAAAAATAATAATTAAATAACATAAAATCGAGAACTATTAAGGAGCAAAAGCAAAAGTCTTCATCAGGACACATCTTTTGCTATAATTTAATGCAAATTTCTGAATAAAGAATAATTATCCTAAGATAAAAATTATTCTCTATAATGTGTCGATATCACTGAATATTCAGTTGAAAAAGAGTATGAAATAAAAGAAAGCAGAAACAAGACTTACCGGCATTAGCAAAATAAAATGTGGTTAAAAATTAAATGCTAATTTAACAGTTAACAAATTTCGCGAAGAAGAAAAATCTTTAAAGTTGCCCTTATAGCTTGAATTGTACAAAATAAAATTAAAAAATATATTTATTCGAATATATATATATATATATATGTGTGTGTGTGTGCGTGTGTGTGTGTAAAGTGTAGATATCTAATAAATAAAAAATAGAATTTTAGAAAATGCAGTTTCACACAATGTAATTGATCCTCATTTTATCATTTTATATTCACTTTACTTTTTTTAAAAATTTACTTCCTACAAAAAAAATGAAAAAATAAACCTTTTTTTTATTTTTTGTTATACGTGGAAGTAAAATACTAGAAAAAGAAACTTCAACGACAAAATAAAAAAATGTTCGAACAAACAAAGGCGATGTTTTTCAAGTTTGTTATTTAGTGAAGAAATGCAAAAAGCATATTTTTTCTTAAGGGAAAACATTATAGCTAACATCCTCTCCAATTTAGTGATTTTGCTTCCATTTTAATTAGATAAAAATGGAAAATGGCTGTTTCTTTTTTCATTGAGCTTAAAAAAGAAACTTGAACTTGAAAAAAAAATATTATTCATTTACTTTACTTTTGCATAGAACCTTCCAGGAAAATTAAAAGATGAAATGTATAAAAATTCCTTAAATAAATTATGCAAAATGTAAATAACATTAAAAAAGTTTGGTTGATTTGTTAAAAAACATTACATACTAGTTATTTGATTTCCAGTTTAAATTTCACATGTGTAAAGGAAATTCTGTGCATCTTTAATAGATCATGTCGTCGTAAATTTTTAAATTTTTCAATATACGAAAAAATCCAAAATCACATGAAATAGGTTTTAACAAGCAACGGAGATACAGATATTTTCTGCTGTAATAAGCATTAAAGTAATAAAATGTATAAGGTATATTATTTACTTATTTGTAATTAAAATACATTTCTCTGTCATCCCTTCATGCCATTCCTCTCTGTTATTATTACATTTTTGTTTCGATTATTTCTAAGACATGTCCGGCTTTGAATGAAGCTCTGTGCTTCTTGTTTATAATATGTGATAGTATCTAATTACACAATATTTTAGCATTCGTACATTTAATCGCAATTTAATAATTATTAAACGGTGGATAAATTTCATTTCTACAACAAATTTACTGCTACAAAAAATACTGCAAACATATATGACTGAAATAATAATCTCCCAAATTCAAAACATTATTAAGTTTGAAATCTTTACGTTACTGCTAAATACTTTCTTGGATAAAATATATTTCCCGCAAATATGTAGCTATATTGTACAAACTAAAATGATCAAGTTTAAATTTTATCCTATCAAATCAGGATGCTGAACTAAGTCCATGTTTATACTTTTAAGTGACTAATTTTTAGTTCCATGTAACAAGCTATTTTTAGCCAATAAATCGTATTATGTCACCAATATCACCAATAAATCAAATACTGATCAAAAACATCATTAATTTTAAAATACTGAAAACATAATTTATCTAAATATTAGCATATAAAAGAATTTGTTTAGCGATGCATTTTATTTTAAGATCATGATGCAATTTATTTTTGATTAATATATTTCAAAATTGAAGCAGTTTTGCACAAATTTTAACGATTTTTAAACAAATACTTAAAAGATAATTTTTCGAAATACGTTATTAATATTAATAACACATTAAAGGATTTGTTTTAAGATGCAATTTATTTCAATATTATGTAATAACCATGATTCAAGATCAATTTATTTCGAAACTATACATAGGTATTAGTTTTAGATAAGAAATGCCTGAGATATAATAAATTCAATCGTGTTTGTTATCTAATGAAAATTTAATAGAATTCCTTCTAACTGTCAAAGTGGAATAAAAGAAGAAAAATTTAATACCCCATCAAGGTGATCAACTTTCTTCCTTTTTTGAGTCATCAAACTGTCAGTAAAAGACAGTTTTTCCAGGAACTAAAAGGAAGCCCTTTGCAAGACCATCTTCCTGTGTCTGACAGATATTCATCGATTTCTTTGGATTGATCTATCATTTTTTATTCTTTCAAATGAAGAAAAATGTTATGTAAACCTGCCTCACCGTGAGTTGTCATATCTTATTTTGTTGTTCAAAGATATTATTTATTTATGTGCTATTGAACTGTCACACGGTATTCGTATACTACTGAAACTAGCGAATCATTTCAATAAATGGTCGAACCTCTATTTAACGAAGTCGCTAAATCCCGATAATTTGTTCGTTATATGGAAAGTTCATTAAATCAAAAATCACCTTTTGAAATACTTAAACAACGCAAAACAAGTTTTAAATTCATAAAAACTAGGTATAATTAAAATAGCAAATGATACGCATTTATCATGTAAACTAGTATCGACCATTTATTCTTAACCGTAAAAGAAATCTGCATGGAAAGCAAGAATGAAGGAAAACATTATCCAGTGCTACACTATCATACGTCATACATTTTCAACTAAAAAAAGCTAAATTTATGTATAAAATTTTAGCTGCATTAATTGTAAAAGAAATTTTAAACATACATTGCCACATGCGTTCTTAAGTTTAATTGCAACTGATAAAATCCGTTAATTTTGTCAGAGTTTTTAGTTTCAAATGCAAACAAAAGGGAAAAGGAATTTTACTGCTTCCTCTAAAAGTTAAATGGCTTCAAAAATCAATTTATGGCTATTTCCCCCATAAAATACGTTAACAAGTGTGAAATTTTCTGAAATACTTCGGGAAATAGGGATAGTATATCTCAAAAAAAGTTCGTTAAATAGAAAATTCACTTCCCTATTAGGAAGTTATTTACGAAGAAATGTCCAAAATTTATTGGTTTCTCAAAAAAAAAAATCGCAAAATAGAGAAATTCGCAAAAAAAGTTCGTTAAATAGAAGTCCGATTGTATGAAAAAACATTTTGCATTGGCTTCTATTAATGAAGTATAAACGATATTTCATAAGATCTTGGTTTCTACTGTTTTGTTGTAACAAAAAATAAATAACTAAGTAAATAAAACTCAATTCTTTTAAATAATATTTTTTTAATGGCAGGCACTGAACTTTCGTTCATTTGCCTTGGAGGATGTCGAAAGTGTTGTTCTTTAATTTTGCCTGGTGGGCACCTGTGAACCTTCGTCACGGAGGCGAGCAACATTATCCTCGCCACATTGCCACAGATATCAGTTCATAGGGTGGGCCACATTCACCCATAACACAACAGAGAAAAACATCCCTGCCCTCAGTGGGATTCAAACCCGAAACCCGTTGACTTCGCAGTCAGGCACGCTAACCACCTTTCCGGTAAAAATATTAATTATGTCACCTAAAAATGCATCCATATCATCATCATTTGTTTGTAATATTTTATTACAATGTGCTTGGGGAATAATTTGACAGAAGCAATGTGTCGTTCCCTTCCATCTTCTTAAAATGCACTATCTAAAAAATGCAATAAATTAATTATATGCACATCTTCACAGATTCCAAGTAGTTGATATTCCTTTCGAACTTCGTTACAGAAAATGGTGCAATGATAAACGCTAAGCTTTTTTTCTCAGTGTTAACTCAAATCTGTTTTTTTTCCTAATATTGAAAGAATGAAGACCATTTAAGTTTGTTCATTTGATTTCTTTTTAACTTTTATACACAGAAACAATTGCGCATCAAATTGCGGTATAAAGTACCGGCACTTCGTGTGTATCATTCTTAAAATCCATTTTATCGTAGAATTAGTTCCTACAGTAATATTTATTTAATTAGACTGATTCATCGATTTTATGGTAATTTTTACTATAAAAATAGCGGTATATTAGATTTTTTTTTGTTTCGTATCAATTTCCGGTAAAAGTGGATTTTAAGGTAAAAAATTCCGGCATCGTGAGTAATTTGATCTTGAATTTTTAGCAGTGTATGTGCCTTTTGCATTCGCATTCCTGCTAGTGCATTTTATTTTTTTTTAAACTTTTATCTGTGCTTTATACATTCGCTTTCCTCTTAGTGTAAATTAAACTATTTTTTTGTCTACCTATTTATGATACTTTTTATTTGACAATTTTTTCATATGTTTTTTTATTAAAATACTTATTATGCATTTTTTTTTTCAATGGCGTAAGCCAATTGTGTTAGAAATAAAAAACTTCCGACAAATTCAAAAGAATTAAAATTATCTTATTAAATGTTCTCTTAGTTTTAATTTTTTTTCATTATAAAACATAAAATCAGTTTCTCAATTTTCTAATACACTATTTTCGATTCTTCCCAAAAGGCATTTTTGATGTAGTTTCTTTTCGATATTTTATAATAATGCCCTTAGAGGCTTCACAACGCAAAACAATTGATCGTATTGATCGTATTTTAATACCATTTATTTATCATTTAATCATGTTGAATTGCGTTTTTATCTCTGCCAGCTATCATCTTTCTGCTAGATCTAAAAATATTTATTGAATATTGAATTTAAACATTGACGGACAAACAAACGGAATGCTCCCAGTCTCATAATTGGGGGGAAGGGACTAGTGCCATAATCGGAGACCTATCTATGCATCAACTAAACAGAAAGCGTTAAGAACCAGCTACCGTTCACCCTTTTTGAAAAATTGGCATTAGAGAAAGATATTGTTTTGATTCTTTGAACATGTGTTAGCGCCTTCTTCGCTAGTTAATTCTGTATTTGTCCGTCCCTAATTTACAATTTTCTTTGGAAGGCAGAACACATTTAGTTTTTTTAAAGTGTCTTTATAGCGATATTTAAGATCATTATAAAAAAGAAAGTCTGAGAAAGTTCATAAGTTGATTTTCGCATCAATTTACATGCTTTGAACAAAATTTAAATTCGTTGATAAAAAATAATTAAGTGAAACAAAATATCTGTATGGCTGAAAATGTGAAACATTATTGAAAAAAACTCTTAAATGCCAGATTTGATTAGTAAACATTTGAATGAAATCATGTTTAATGTAACTGCTATAAAATGTATTTGCGGATTAGTGATAAAAAAAACTCATCCCTTTAAAGAAGTTTATTCTTAAGCTTGAACTTGGAATCCAAAGCTTTTTTTCCTTCAAAAATTTAAGTTAATTGTTATCATTAAGCCATACCTGAAAATTATGGTCTTTCAATGTCTATAAACAAACAACATTTATCAGATTGGTGATACCGAAATTATGCTAACACAACTAAGCACATTTTGAAAGATATAAGTTAAAAATTATTTTAAATTCCTATTAAATTCTGTAATTCTTTGTAAGAAATCGACTTAAAAAATAAATCTTATATATTATTGTACCTATATCAAGAACACTTTTAAAGGAAAGCAATAAACACTATTACGATGGAACCGTTACTAAATCACAACACTATTACGACGAACACTCTTACTAAATCACAACGCTATTATGATGAACACTGTTACTGAACGATGAACATTTTTAGTCAAAGAATTTTTATTTTAAAACAATTTCCTATATTCAAATTCAATTTCTACAGCTTTCAAATGGCAAGCCGATTTACCCCTTGTTTATCAAACATTGAGCAACTATTTGCTGATATGGTAAGACTTTAACTCAAAGATTACTATCGGTATTAGATATGCTATGACAAACATAAATTTAATTATATGAGCAAAGTGAGTGCTCTAGATTAAATAAATAAGCTCTGTTAAAAGCTAACGTGTGTCCTCCCTGCATCCGAATGCATTACATAAATCAATTTGTTCTGTTCTTGAGAGAAGTTGGGTGGGCTTCTATTCAACCATCAGCGAAATGAAATTAATTCTCGCAAAGTCGCTTTCCTTCACCATAAATGTAAAGATTTCTGTTTATTCAATGTGATTCCACATTAAATAATAACATTTCCTGACAAGGTTTAAGGAATAACTGAATTGTCATGCTTCGTGACTGCTTATTGACAAGTAAAATTATTTTCTGTTTTAAATTGAAAAGTTGGAAATATATTCTCGTAAGTTGTACTGTTAAGAGTGAGTTTAAGTTATTGGCGTGCTTGAAAATAACAAGAAAAATATTAATTTATGCTTCAAATGCGCTCATAGACATTTAAAAAAAATTTCAGCTAATATGATTTAACATTAGATAATCAGAAGAGAAGCTAACAAAGCAACTGTCATATATGTCTTTGAAAGATATGTAAGTCGTAATGAAATTGATACTATCTGTTTTTGCTCTCCTTTACTTATTTCAGCCATGTTTCATGCTACTTTTGCAGTTTGTTTCATACCAGCAGTTGAAATGCATTCTTAATTTAGCAAGTTTAAATTTTAATTATCACATTTTTGAAAGTATTTTATGCATTGCGACTTTATCAAACTCATCTCAGAAACTATATTGCATGAAAATGTCTGTATAATGTTAGCAGTACTATTTTAAGCATGGGACTAAATGAAAATTCAATCTTGAATTTACTCGGAAAAGAAAAGGTAAAAAGGGAAAAAAAATTAACTTTGCAGAATAGTCGAATATATGAAGCATTTTATTCTATGACTTTTTTATTATTATTTTTTAATTACTGTGAATCGAATGATACGAAACTGAAATCGATGGTACTAGTATCGCAGTCATAAGAAAACATGTTAGTATGAAAAATAAGAAAGTACAATTTTTGATTACATCTCTTTGCGTGCTAAAAAATATCCCTCTAGACAAAAAAAATATATAGGTAAAATGAGATTTTGAAAATGTATATATTGCTAATATGTATATTGCTGACATGCATATTGCTAATATTGCTGATTTCTATTGGTATTGGTATTCTATTGGTATAAATACACTGTAAAATAAGGTAAGCGTTTTTTACGCTTAATTAAAGCCCTTATGTGAAAGAAAAAAAACTTATGCTCACAATGTTTCTCAACCTCATAAATATTTAGAAAACTAAACCATAGTATCAACTTGGAATTTCACATCATTTTAATAACAGTGATATTTCCTCTATATTTCATGAAAATTTTTTAAAATAATTTTGAACTTATAACATTGTTCAAATCGTTTAGATAGACAAACAACAACTTCAAACAGTAAATTTCTATGAACGCGGGGCTTAAATTTGAAAACGCAAATCATAGAAACATATCTTTTTAAGCGAGTGATCCATGGAAAGCGAATTAGTTAGGCGAATTAGTTATATATGGCGAATTAGTTAGTCAAGAAATTTTATCCTAAGTTGGCATTCCTCGGTATCACAGCTTTTTTTAGTCTTCTAACTTCAATTTTTGAATAAGGAATTCTTTCAACTTGAGTTTTTGAAAAAGGAATTCATGAGGTGTCTTTCAATTACGTAACAGCATGTTTGTTTGTATTTCATCACATCAATTTTGGAATGTTTTTTTCTTTCCTCTTTTTTTTAACCGCGTTGAAAAGCCGACCCAATTTTCGGGTTTACGACACTAATATCGGCCATTGTAATTTCCACTTCGTAGCCTTGTAATTTTGACCCCAATCCAGAAAATAACATTTGCTTCCTAAACGTTTTTTTTTTTTTTTTTTTTTTTTTTTTTTTTTTTTTTTTTTTTTTTGAAGGCTGGACAGTACGACAGTAATTCCAAAAGCAACATTTTTAGCATTTTTTAAGGAATCAAAGAGATACATTTCTATTTATGAAATCTATGACAATAGGACTAGTTCTTACAAGTTAGTGCATTCCTGACCTGATAAATACAGAACAGTTTCGAATCAATAACTAATAAGTAAAGTAGATAATGACCATTTATAACAATTATGCATGTCATCATTAATCACTTTCCTATGCTTCTCCTGAACTCCTTCATTTGGTTTCTGAGATATAAATTGACATTGCGGAAACTCCTCTCCTATTTAATTACTCCTTTAGCTCCAAATCTGCGTTATTGCGACAAGGAAATATTTTCTTTTACCTTAAGACTATACGGTAAAAAATCCGAAAGCAATATTTTCGTCAATTTTTAAGGAATCAAAGTGAAATAATTCTATTTATGAAATCTATGAAAATAAGACTAGTTCTAACTAGTTAGTGTCTTCCTGACTGATGAATACTTAGTCGTTTCAAATCAATAACTAATCGTTGAAGAGTAGATAATGACCATTCTTAATAATTAAGCCTGTCATCTTTAATCACATTCCGATTCCTATTCTTCTCAACTCCTTCATTTGGTTTCCGAGATATAAATTGACATTACGGAAACGCCTCTCCTATTAAATTACTCCTTTAGACCCAAATCTGCGTTGCTACGACAAGGAAATATTTTCTTTTACCTCAAGACTGCTTTCAGCTCTTAAGAGTGGAACTGGAATCTGCGCAATTAAGTCATACTTAATGACATTTGCTGAAAGTTTTCTTCAACGAAAGTCTTAATTAAAGAACATTTTAGTACCCATTAAAAATAATTAGTTCTCATGTTTAAGAAAAATCAATTAGTAACATTAGTAAATATTTTGAACTGGTGGAAAGAAAACTTCTGTCAATATGTTAAAGCGTAAAATTGCAGGCAAATTTTTTTAAAAAAAAGCTTCAAGTATTTTGATAAAAGTTTTTATGCTATTAGTTTCTTTTTTTTAACTAAATTTTTTAACCAATTCTTTCAATTCAAAAAATTTGCCTCGTGTCATTAGTAAAACTATTTCCTCTCGGAAATTATTTTTAGTTTGACGTTATTTACGACGATTTGCTTCAAAGCATTTAATTCGACATAATTTGGGAGTAAACTGGGAAAAATTGGTAAATTTTATTTTGAAAAATTTTTATGATATATTATGTTCTTATTTAAACAATCATTTTTTATATACATATATTAAAAATGTTTTATAGGCTAATTAAGAAATGATTTCTTTCCACTGAAGGGTTCAATCCTTTTTTTTGGTTAGATACTGGCTTATGTTTTGCAAATTTATTATTTTCTTTTTGCAAATTTTTTTATTCATTTTTTTATAAAATTAAAAATGAGTCTTTAATGAGAATAGATAAAATTACGAACTCCAGTATAACTTTTCAATCAGTCGAAATTGGATTTTTTCACACCATATTAATACTTAAGTTTCTAAGCCTAATTAGGCTTTCTATAATTCATAGATAAAAATGCTTAAAAAGAGTGAACTTAAAATGTTCTTTTATTTTCATTTACTCCAAAATATTGTAAACATTGTAGAATTATTTGTATCTTATTTCAGAAAAGCAAAGCAATGAAAGTCGAATAAAAAATTTTCTTATTTTGTTCTTGAATTTTCTTAAAGGATCGTGATAATACTGAAAAGTAGATTAGCATAAGCATATTGTATATACGTTTTTAGAATGTCTTTAAATTTTAGAATTGTGAGAAAAAATATTTTTCCTTCAGATTTTCAAGTTTTGCCATTGTTTTTAAACAAAGGGTTAACTTAAATAAGAGCAATAATTTTATTTAGTATATAACATTTAAAAAAAATTAGGTTGAAAAAAATTACTTGCAGCAAATTTATGTGATAGGAAATTAGTCTTTCTTACCGAAATTTCCGGCTTTTAGTTTTAAATAATTTTCGATAGATGGCAGCGCATGTCCCATATATTATTTTTCACTCCGTCGTATTTTAATTTCGGTATCCTCTGATTTCCACGTTTGAGTGTTACTGATAATGTGATCTAAGTTTCATTCATTTGAAGGGTTTAAAAAAAAGTTATTTTCAGTTATTTTTCTTAAATTTACAGGCTTACTTCTTGCAATGGCAACTCCCTCCCGCCCTAAGGAATAGAATTTGAAAGAAAAAATTTGCGAGGAAAAACTTATGCCCTGTCACAAGAATTTGCATCCAAATGTGTGTTTTTTTAATCTTAACCATTTTCCTGTTGTAAGATTTCAAAAACCGTTAGTATAGTTAAGGTTAAGCTTTATGCCTGCATTCCTTCAGTGGCATAATTTCTATTTTATAGCAAGTACAAATCTAACTTTTGAAAAATACATTTGGCATTCTTGTTACATTTTGTGCAATTCCTAAATGCACATGAAAAGTAACAAAGCTTTATTCTAGAATTTATAAAATATTATTATCCACTTATATATCCTACATTTCATGAAAAATGCAAAGAAATTAAATTTATGCATTGTCAGCCACCTTTAAATACGTCACATATTAGAAAGCTGGATAGTCAATCTTTTAAAGGTGGGTAACCACTTTGATATGTCTGCAAAGAGATCGGGGGAGTGCGGTATCTGTTCTTGTTAAACTGTTTTCCAGTTAAGTGTTCGACTTCGCCGGAACCTCATCGAACTATAAAAACAGGCTGCGATTTTCCAATCCATCAGTCTTTAACGACCCACTGACATTTTCTGGAATGAAAATAAATAAATAAAATTTATCACTTGATTCTTGATTTTTCTTTTTTAGTTTGGGTAACAAATTTTAAAAGAAATTAAGGCTTGCATTATAATGGGACCAACTACACCATAGAGAAGAAGCTCAAAAAAAAAAAAAAAAAAAAGAGAGACAGCGAGTCATTAAAGGTAGCAGGATTGTAAATGAGAAAGCGGAGGAGCTATTGCCTCTCATAGAATTAAACTTATAATGACATGTCTTCTGCTCATCCTTAATGATGTTTCCAAGACAGTCGCCAAAATCCTTTTGTGCAGCTTTAGTGCGACATAAAAAAAGCACCACTACTACAACAATTCTTTAATAATATTTATTTAAGAGACGCAACAAAATGATTTTTATAACTACTAATAATGACGTATTATACTTCAAAATTTACTGTGCGTGACCGAAACATAATTTCTGGACCACTGAATAATCTGAAACATCTTGAATGAAACAGATTAATTTAAATGACGTGAATGGCAGGTATGCTCAAATCAGTGACGTTTACATTTCTCTAATATTCAGAATTGCGGCCAAAACATTAGTAGTTGCTGAGGATAGAGCAATGTTAGATTTATGCTTAGTCACGATAGTACTTCAGAGTAAATTTGCCACAAACTAATTAAAATGATGAGCTTCTGTCATTCAAGCAATGGTTAACATACGTGAACCCGCATGGTTGCCGAAATTCGAAACGTCCATTGTTAGAAGTTTATGCTCATTTATGGTAATTTAGGATGGACGTGATTTACATATTCAGCAACTGATTAAGATTGAGAACTTTGTTTAAAGTAATCAAGTTAATCTGATAAATAATCGCTAGTAGTGAATTTTATTACATTTCCTAATTATCTAAAAATGATAAATTATGTAACAGGCTCTTTAAAGCAAATTGTGTGAGTCATCTTGAAATTTTTAACTAATTTGTATAGTTAATGAATGCGATACTTTTTGGTTGAATAATAAGCTGGGATAAAAATACGTATTTCTGATTGTATTGATTCAGGACAAATTAAAGTTTATTTTTTAGTAAATTATAAATATTATTTTATCAGCATTAAAGTTATTAACTGATGTTTCATTAAGTAAATTCTAAAACATACGGTAAACTAATCTTTTGCTAATTTAAATCGAAGTTTACTTTTGCTGTAAAGAACAATAAAGAACATGAATAGATCTGCGAAACTATGGAGACAAATAGTACTGGTACTCATGGCGCCAGTATTATTATTTTCTTGTGTAAATTCATATTTAACCTTAGAAACAGTAGTGACATTAGAAGTTAACGAAAAAACATTTACTGTGCAATTGAAAAAGTAGGTTATTTGCAAACGCATGATGATATTAAGACATTCTCACGGTTCGAACATGGAGTACTGCCTCACAAGCAAGAAAATTAATTTAAAAATGATACCTAAGTAGACGAGAAAAAGGTTACCGAGACGATATCTACACTGATTCTTCTTGAAAATTATAAGACTTGAATAGTTTTTTTAATTGAATAGATTTGGTTGCAATAATTACCTTAGGATATTCCAGAAATATTTTCACTGCATCACTAAACTGATTTGTGAATATTCTATTAAATATTGATTACAGAGAAACGATCAGTTTTCAGAATCTGATTATTTTTTTTATTTTATAACCGTCGAACAGACGACCCAATTTTGAGTTTACAACGAAGGCTTGTAATTTTGAACCAAATCCAGAAGGTGCAAGTATTGGGAGAAATTAGTCTTCGTGGAGGACTTTTTGAGGGAACTAGAACACATCTGAGTTAAATGGAGAGGGTAATGACGAAAACCTCTTGCGGTTAGCCTTACGGCAAGGAACTTTAACTTTTGATCCATCTACCACTTAGGATAGCACTGTGGTTGATGCGAGTCGAGTGTTGAATTCGTATCGCCAAGCCATTGCTGAGATTCAAACCCGGGGCACCACATTGGAAGCGATTGCTCTATTCCCTGAGCCACTACAGCTCTGAAAATTCTGATTATTGATAAGATTCAAAAATAAAATTCTTTTATTAGATTATTCGCATCCTATCTTTACCATATTATATTAAATACCTTAGTGAACTCTGTTCCAAATACCACAGTAAAGAAAATAAAGACTCTTGATTTATGCGCAATCAAACACACAAAAATTATTTCACAAACAAAAATTTCACAAACAAAAATTATTCAAATAAGTTTTTTTTTCCTAATGTTTTTAATTTGGCTCAACATTTCCCTTTTAAATGCTTCACAGTGAAAATTTCTTGATTGTTTTAATAGTTATTAGATTATTAGCAAATGATTCATAACTATAACTTTGTAAAATTTTATTTTTACAAGACCACTTAGCATTATCAAATCGTGTAACCGATGTATATCGTTTGCATCACTAGCAATAAGAGAAATAACATAAATATATATCTGTGAGGAAAAAATGTGGAAATAAGCCATATCCTTCTTCTTAAGATCTTTTAGAACAATATCTTCTTTTGTTTTAAAACGCGAAAACTAGTATGCGACAAGCTAAATCTACAATATGTACCGAATACTTCAGTAATTCAAAACTTTTCGACTGTAAAAGGTTTTGAACAGACAAAAGTCTGTCAAACACAAGCAACATTTGGCACCAAAAGCCTCTTTCAATGAAGAAAAGGAAAACGTAATTCACTTTTGAAAAGAGAAATACGGGTAAGTCCCATCGATGGGTTGACAAATTCTTCTTTCTTTTTGGCTCTAAGAAATGAAAAGAACAAGATTGCTTTTCATGGAAAGAGGGTGTATCTTGTCGTCATGTTCTTCTTCTTTTTATTATTTATTTTTAATATTTTACCAAATATGCGTATAAATATCTCATCTGAGTTTTAAAAAAGGTTTTAGAAAATCAAACTCAGCATCCGAATCTTAATAAATGCTGTAAAAATAATTTTATTCAAGTCATATATATATATATATATATATATATATATATAAGTTCAAAATGAAGAAAAAAACAAAGAAAAATTATAGACATATGAAAAAAAGGGGGTGGGAAATAATAAGTAAAAAAAAACAACAAACATTTTATTAAAAAAAAAAAAAAAAAAGTGAAATGCTAATTAAAAAACCGGAAAAAAAGCCGGAAAAAAAAGATATAATCTTTTCTTCAGCCCACACGATTATATCCGCAAAACAGAGTGCTTTCTGATATTGTATCAATAAAGCCAAAGCAAAATATATTAATACAATAGTGTGAGGAGCACTCAAAAATTTTTTTTTATAAAATAACTACATAAAAATAGATCATAAAAAGTAAATATAACATGTAAAAACAGATAATAAAATAAAATAAAAAGAAAAAATAAAAGAAAAAGAAAAAACCTTAAAAAGGGGGGACTATTAAGCGAGTAGCAAAATCATAACAACTTACATGGACAGTTATTTTTCAAGAATGATTTAAAAATGTTTTCGCAGAAAGATTGCCAGATTACAAAATATGAAAACAAAAGATGAAAACAAAAGCGCAAATTGAGTGTAACAAAAGGGTTCTAAAGTGTCGTTCTTACTGCACTGCTGAAGTGATTTGTTATTCATATGTTATTTGTTATATGTTATTTGTAATGTTATATGTTATTAATGTTATTTGTTTAATGTTATATGTTATTTGTAATGTTATATGTTATTAATGTTATATGTTATATGTTGTATGTATAATGTTATTTGTTATATGTTATTTGTAATTTGTTATATATATATATATATATATATATATATATATATATATATATAGGGGAGAGTCGGGTAGCCCCGCTCACTTAAGGAGTATTGCTTATATTTCTGTATAATACTGAGTAACAATCAACATTTTTGTATGTTTCTATTGTTTTATCATCTAATTAAATAATGCAAAAAGAATAAACCAAAAAAAGAATAGTTAAACTTAAAAAAATAGAAATTTAAAAAAACATGTTTTTCAGCTCTTTTCAAAATGTGTCGAGTAGCCCCGCCCAGTTACAAAAATTATGTTTTTTGGCTATTTTTTCAGGTGTAAATGAGAATGACCAATGTATTGACAATAGATAAACCTCATTTATCATTTTTATCACAAAATTACTTTATTTATTACATATTTATATACTTTTAGTGAATTCTATCATTTAATAACAACAAATGTCATACTTTTTATCATTATTAATGTATATTAATATATTATAATATTAATATATATTTATATTAAATATTTAACGAAAATAATTTAATTTAAGTAACAATAATTAATAACAATAGTTGTTTTTCAATATAAACTTATTTGGTTGATCTCTTCTTATAAACTTAATATAAAATACTTCTTATAAAATTACAATTTCACTTTGTATTTTGATTGCATTCAAATGCTTCTGTAGATTGATTCGTTCACAAATAAGTGAAAATAAATAAGTAAGCAAATAGCTTGTCATAATATTTATGATTTCTTGATATTAAATTTGATTTGGATATATCAATTAAATTTCAAAAATATTTAATTTTTCATTTTTAAATATATAAATTTATGTTTCATATAATATTAAAACATATATTTGTTGTTAAAAATGCATATAACATTCAAATTTGAAGCAATAAAATAATAATCATTGCAACTGTACATTTATCGGCGAAATAAAATTGGGCGGTGATTCCCGACATTCATATGAGCGGGGCTACCCGAAATCCAATTTTTTTGTAAATTTGTAATTACTCGAACAATTTTTTACATACAAACTTCTTTCTTTGTGCAAATTAAACTTAAGACTACATACTTTAATGCTGTATGTATAGAAAAAATTATTTTTTTAGTATTAAAATGAAGTTTAATCGAAACATTCAACCAATTTTTCTTAATTTCATGACTACTGTATTCAACATATTTTCAAAACTATTGTTTACCATGTTACCAGCTGCATATATACTTGAAACTTTGAAAATAATCTTTTTTTAATATAACAATTAATGTCCAATGGCCCATTGACTTGAAAATTTTTTCTATACATATGAAATTGACAGTGGGCGGGGCTACCCGACTCTCCCCTATATATATATATATATATATATATATATATATATATATATATATATATATATATATACATATATATATATACACCGAAGAGCCATTACATTATGACCGCCCTCCATCTATAACAATGGGCTCTCCCAGGTTTTCATGGTTTCTCGCCCAAGAACAATGTTTTCATGGGTCACATTAGGACCGGTAATCCTCATAGAACAATCCCTGACGTCTGTAAGTTACTTAAACATAGTTGCAGACCAGGTTCACCCATTCATGGCAACAGTTTTTCCTGCAGGGGACGGTGTTTATGAACAGGATAATGCAACATGTCATAAGAGTCGAATCGTCATGGATTGGTTCGAGGAACATTCCAGTGACTTTCAAGTCATGTCTTGGTCCCCAAATTCACCTGACCTTAATCCAATAGAGAATTTGTGGTCCTACTTAGAAAACCAAATTCGTGCTGCCACGCTACCCCCTCGCAATGTGAGGGAATTGCAGGACCAGTTGGTGAGCGCTTGGTACCAGATACCTCAGACTACCTATCAGCATCTTGTGGAATCAATACCACGACGGGTGCTAGCAATTTTGAGGGCTAAAGGTGGTTCTACATGTTATTTGCAGGGTGGTCATAATGTAATGTAATGGCTCTTCGGTGTATATATATATATATATATATATATATATATATATATATATATATATATATATATATATATATATATATATATATATATATATATATAATATATATATATATATATATATATATATATATATATATATATATATATATATATATATATATATATATATATATATATATATATATATATATATATATATATATATACACTAGGGAGCTGAGCCCCTTGTTCGTTACCGCTCACCTACCCAGATGATTGCTTCGCAATAATTGTCGTTTCTTGGCAGAAAACAGTTCTTCAACTTAAGTTAAAATTATTCACTGTATGTGATGAAAGGATTTCTGTTTGCTTACGCCCCTCTCCCCCCACTTCCCACGTCCAAATATTGTTATCTATATTTAGATTGATTGATGAACAGAAGTAATTTTTCTAAGTAATCATTTTTTAAAACAACATTTATCTCGTTACAGCATTATATAGTTCAAACAATTTTGATGAGTTCACAACCGTGATTTAATATTTTCGCTTACCAAAGGGGCGGATATATTAAATACAATTTTTGCTTGCATCTCAACGTGCAACGATCTCTTTACCTGTAATGTATAACAGTATATTAATGTTATTTGCACAAAAATAATTATTGCAAAATGGTTAATAATATTATACCCCCTTTCTAAACAACTTCATCTTAAAATGTTGCACGTTTTTATATGATAATAAGAATAAAATTAAAAAGAAATTAATTCTCTTTGTTTTAAACTCTAGAATTCAGAGCGTAATAATATCAGTAAAGAAAAATAGCTTTAAATTGGGTATACTATAGCCTACGTCACAGGTTGTGTTGTTCCTACTAAATTTAACCCATGAACGGCATTTTCTGCGAGCCTAACTTCAAGCCACAAATAAATAAACGAAGTGTTTGATCGTTTAAATAGCTGCTCGCCAGATTTCATTGCATTATAAAGAAAATTAATTGATATTCGATTTTTGATTAATAATTGATTTCATGTGAATAGTGGCATAGAATTTAGCATTGCGTCATGGTAAATGTTATTCCTACTAAGTGGAAGTAGTTGTGTTTTTTTTATATTATACCCAATTAGAGATACACATATAATTATAGAAAAACTATACCTTTATAACTTTTATTAATTTTATGCTGATGACAACTAAAACAATATGAAACTTGGTTCAGAAAAACTGGATCCTACCACGTGATTTTACAACTAATAAAAATGCTCGGACAACAATAGATAACTGTCACGTTGTTATTAGACATACTCAAAACAAAATAAAAATTGCAACAAGCTATAGCTGGTAAGTTTAGTTGTAACATTTCAGCAGGAACCATTATAAAAAATTATTACCTTTTCACTCGCATGCTTTCTCAAATTCTCAATTTTGATTGGTTGTTTTGTGCGGTACTAACCGCAAGTCGTCTGTGATTGGCTAAGTCTTATCATTTCACTCTCTTCTTATATATATATATATATATATATATATATATATATATATATATATATATATATATATATATATATATATATATATATATATATATATATATATATATATATAGGATGTAAGATGGTGACCATCAACATAGAAAAATCAAAGTTCATGTTTGCAGTAAAATCAATTTATTTTTACTTCTTCATCTTATAATTTTTTTTAAATGTTTTTTCAAAATATCAAAATATATATAAAAAGTACTTTTAAAAAAAGGCACTTTATCAAAAGAAAGAAAAAGAAGACTTTGAATTCCATTTTTCTTTTTCTTTAAGCCTTGTATCTTTAAAAAGAATCTCTTGAGATGTCGTGGTTTTATTTCACTTTTTCCGGAAGATTGACCTTAATGTCACAAACAAACCTTGATGAAAGGCTTTTATTTCTTCCAAAGAGTGATTCCTGAAGATATTGCTTGTGACTTCTCGGGTAATAAAATCAATAAGTGTGGGACACTTAAGACCGCATCCGATGTCGTCTAGAAGAAAATAGTCTATGTCTGATTTTAGATTAGGAGATTGGTTGCGAGAATAAAACTTAGTACAACTGAATGCTAACAATCTAGGTTGCCGCTTAAGCTGAAGTGTTTTGAAATCCATTCTTTTTTACTTTTGTACTTTTTTAAAATTTCTACAATCAGTGCAGTTTCTTATTTATACCATAACTTAAAAAATAAGGTAATAAGGTTGAAATGACACTCAAGGAGCTTGCTTCGAATTAAATATGATGAATGGTTCTGTCAATTACTTCCCTCTCCATCTATGCAAAGCAAAGGGCAACCAGGTTCAGCCAATGTCTTTTCCTTCTATCCCAATAACTTCATGTTTGGTTTTACCCTCTTCACTTTACTCTGAAGAGTATAATTCAAAACCTACATCACCTAACATTCGATTTTACTCCTAAATTTTTTTTCCAATTTGGCACAGTTTTTCTGGTCTAGTCAAAACATAAAAACATCAATAATCCATCTCCTTTTTTTCTTTCTAAATTTGCCAGCAACTGCATTTTGTTTGTATATAATCGGAAGCATTTTAAATTTAATTTTGCAAATATATATGTAAATTTTTGTCATAATTTAGCTGTAAATTTTGGATTTTCCTTTATTACTTATAATTAAATTCATTCTGTTTCAAGTCTCAGCCTCATATAAGAGTATAGACTTAAGATTGGTGCTAAATATTTTGATTTTTGTATAATTTGAGACTTTTCTTTGTTGCATTTCCAAAGCTGTCAATTAAACTCCCTTAAAGGGAAAGAACAAGAAATAGTAATTATTATTCTTCTGATTGACTGGTGGTATCTTATCTTAGATTTAGATTAAATCGAAAATCCCTAAATTTAGGAAAAATAAATTTAAAATAAAATTGAAAAATTATTTTTTGCGTCTTATATAGACGCATTGAAACTAAATGTAAGTTGCCTTAAAGTATTTAATAAATTTTTGTTTCTCATGCACTCATTTGATATTGTATTTGTTTTCATATGTTTCATATGTTTCATTGTTTTCATATGTTGATATGTTTTCATAAATATGCCTTATTTTAGAAGCATAAAATTCCGATTGTAATATTTTTTTAAATTTAAACACGATAATGTGCGTGATTTATTTTAATAAATAAAGCTGTGAGAATCTTAGTGTATCCCCAGAATTTGTTGTCAGATCCAAAAATAAATGAATAACCGCATTTGAATTTTTGTAAAAAAGGAAGTTCTCTGATGAATTTTGTAAAGTTTGATAGCTTACTCTTATTTTATTACTGTTATGGTTTTCTACAAGTTTTTTCAATACATTTTTATCATAAATATGCCTATGGCGGAGGTTTGTTCTCCGTCAGTAGCCGCCAATATTCGTATTGTGGAAAATAACTTTATACAGTCTCCAGGAAAGAATATACAAATTGTTCAGTGAAATTTAGATTTTATTAAGCATAATAGGTGATATAGAGAATGGCCATTTCTTCATCCATACAAAAGAAATCCCTCAAAGGGATGAAATCAGAATACCCTCTTATTGAGAAATCATGCAGCCAGAATATCATTTCTGACGATTGGAATTTGAGACTGGGGAGGCCCATAAGGCACTCCCAGTCTCCACAAATTTGAAATTGAAAGTGAATATAATTATTCCCAACGGACATAGAAAGTAGGGGTAGGAGATCCAAAATTGGTGATTTATCAAAATATAACACAGCCAAAACAAAGCCAACCAGCATAACAATATTGGGTTTAAAAGAACAGCTTGGCGATCACAAGTCGCCAACAAATTTATGAGAATTATTACAACCATGCAAGAGAAACATTTAGCGGTTGGAAATTTGGAATAAAAAGTTATAAATAGATTTTTGTTTTCGATTATAGGTAACAGTGAATTAATAAATCTGCATTAGTAATGAAATGAAAAGTATCCGTTACATTGATCTAGAAGAGAACAAATAAATATTTTATGTTCGTTTTAAAAGATTAAGTCTTTGATTTATTTTAAATGTATTTCTATTAATAAAAATCAGCTTAAGTAATGAACGATATTTTAAAAGGATAGAAATTAAATATGTAATGCCAATTATGGCATCACAATACCCTCAATTATGTTTTCGCACGATTTTTTTAATTGTTGTATTGTGAAGTAATAATAAAATTATGAAATGTTACAATTTAATTTAGTAGTACAATAGAAAATTTAGTAAGCACACAAAGGGTTTAATGCTGTATGCTTATTATAAACGTCCATTTCGGAGTAGCGAGATTGCATAAAATTAACCACTGAAGTATTTAATCAAAGAACTATTTATTATAATTTATACAATAAAATTTTTATGTAAATTAAAACTGTGATGGAACCAACAAATGAACATTTGCAATCATAATATAACATAAGCATAGACGCAGGCACTCTTACGACCTCACCCTTCTTCTTCCTAGAATCAAACTGAGCATTGTATCTATTATTCACCTGCAGATGTTCTAACTTGCCCCAATCTTGGTTGGAAAGTACGATATTCGGTACCAAAACACGACATTTAAAGAAAGGAATTTTCGTCACCATCTCTAATAAATATATTTTAAAGATATTTTTTATGAGAGGTTGAAACAATATAAAAAAATAATATTACTTAATAGTTGCAATTCACACGATTCATCGCGCGTAAAACTTATCTGATTCTGAAATGAGACTTGGGTTGCAGATACGAATTAAAGGTCTCTTCTTACAGATGTACAGGCCTCACAACGTGTTTTTGGGGGCCTCCCTGGCCGAGCGGTAACGCCGGTCCAAACGCTCTGTTAAGCGCGGAGGTAGCGGGTTCGAATCCCACCGTAACCCTGGATGTATTCTTTGTGATGTCTTTCTCTGAATTGTTCTATCTGTATTTTCTACTTGACAATGACTTATAAGCTTATATATTGAGCACACAAGTCAGCAAATGTATGTAATCTCAATAAAATAAAATAAACAACGTGTTTTCATCCACAAAATGAGGCAGTTAATAAATTTTGTGGTATTTGGCTCCATTGCAGTTCATAAAAGATCTTTACAGTTCTTTATCTCCGGGGAAGGAATTGTTTTCCCGAGAGTTTCTCAGAAATTATTTTTAAACCGGTCTGAAGAGTTTTCCGTGATGTCTTACTGATCCACCCGGTGAGTATCGACATTTTTCAACAAAAAAAAAAAAAAAAAAAAATTCTTTAACCAGATGAGATATCACTGTGACTGCGCGCTGTCAATTAAATATAAATTGCAGTCACCTGAAACCCAAATAAAACAAAGATCTACAATTCCTATTCATAACACGAGTCACAATGCTCCTTTCAAAGAGTGTATGGACAAATAGCAGAATGGCTTCTCAGTTTCTATAATGGACTGCTGCTATAATAGGGGATTTTTTGGACATTAGAGAGAAAGAAGAAAGTTCCAGATACATTCGATTCATGATTGTATGTGAAAAAAGTCATGAATTCGTTTCTAAAATAAATCTATATATTTACGGAAATTTATGAATAATCCATGACAATTTCGTGCTAAAATAATTTTTCACGCTCAAGTTATTAACTGAAATTTGTTCTTAGAAAATAGTAATAACCTAATTGAGACATTATAAGTTTTGATAAATTCATTTTTATTAACTTATAGAAATCAAAAACCGATTAGTTTCACAGGGAAACAAACAGTATTTAATTAGCATTTCTTAACAACCAGTCATTAGTTCCCAAAATTTTATAGCTTTATTAATATAAGAAATTCCATTAGTGATTATAATAATAATTAATTTCACTAACTATAGAAAATATATTTCCTTTATAAATTTTATGAAATGAACTTTTTGTTTAATCTTTAAGAAACGTGCGTCTATTCAATTAATCTTAATATTTTCAACATGTGATGAATTTGTTTCATAAATGTCTGTTAATTGCTTTACATTAAATGTTATTGCATGCTATTCCATACTAGGTAGTTTTCTCTTATATCCTACAGTAAAACAGTGAAAAAATTCCGCTGTAATGTTATTTGAAAGAATACTTAAATTTCCAGTTTTGATTAATTTCTGATTAGCAATTAATAGAAATAAA
Source organism: Parasteatoda tepidariorum (assembly GCF_982258835.1). Lineage (NCBI taxonomy): Eukaryota > Metazoa > Arthropoda > Arachnida > Araneae > Theridiidae > Parasteatoda > Parasteatoda tepidariorum. The sequence continues at coordinate 55,164,995 of NC_141757.1, read as the reverse complement.
ACATCGATTAGTTTAACAGAGAAACAAACAGCATTTAATTAGCATTTCTTAACAAGTCATTAATTTCCAAACTTTCTTTAGTTAGTAAAAAGAAGAAATTCCATTTTATCATAACAATAATTTTACTAAAAAAAGAAACTATAGATACCGTACAAATTTTATAGACCAACTTTTTATTTACATTTTAACAAAAAAGTTTATATTTAATTAATATTATTTTCAACAAGTGATGAATCTGTTTTATATGTGTTCGCTAATTTCTTTACATTAAATGTTTTTACCTGGTATTCTATAATAAGTAATTTTCTCTTATATCCTACTGTAAAGCGATGAAAAAACCCTCAGTTTTTTGAAAGAATACTCGGATTTCTAGTAGAAAAATAGATGGTTCTCTTTATCAAAAATTGACATTACTTATTACTCCACCTCGTTTTTCACTGCTCCTACAGGGCACGAACATGTGTTCTTTTACCCTCGGCATCAGTAAGCGTTATACTTTCGCTTTCATCTTTGGCATTAAACATCATATTTTCTACAAATGTTATTGAGTTAGCAAAGATCGATTTATATATCTTTTATGTCCTGTGGTGCTAATGGCGCTTTATCATTAATCTTTCCACGAAAAGTTATATGATATTGAGAATTCTATTTGATTTGCTTAATATAGAATACCATTGCTTATCAAGTTATTCTAAATGAACAGTACAAAGTGAGAAGTTTTTATGTTTTTCTTTCTCTTAATTTTGAAGTGTGTTTTCTCGGCACTTTTATTTCTATACAAAATAAGTTTCTAAAAAGAATAATAAGATTTACCTATTAAATTATCTTTATTTTTTTTCTCAATCGATTAGTCGTTGACGTTTATAAAGTGTTTTGCTTAGAAGTGTGTAGTTCAAAAATGATATTGCTATAAACAATAGCTTTTTAACGATAGCCTAATAATCTGTTAAACTGTATAGATCTGTCAGAGTATATTATTCACTGAAATTTCCCTAAAGCACTAAAAACATTGCCGGTAATGGCTGAATCACAGATTACGGGAAATGAAAGTACGTTAGACATGGCTATTTGACTGAAGATTTGACTAGAAAAGAATTTCTTAAGATATAGAACCATTAAACTGCACTTCTGCCCTTACATATAAAAAGACTGTAGAACAGTTTTGTTAATATTTGAACATCCTGTTTTGTTGCAGTTCAAAAGAACGAAACGCATTTTGTATAAAGGTATTGCAAGAAATGTATTTAACAATAGTGTTAAAACGATTATCTATATCTCAACATCACGATAAAAAAAGATCACAATTTTTAAATTTTGGAAATAAAGTGTTTAGGTTCAAGTGCGTATATATACACCGAAGAGCCATTACATTATAACCAACCTGCTAATAACATGTAGGACCTTTAGCCCTCAAAACCTCAGGAATAACTTTTAGCCCTCAAAACTGCTAGTACCCGCCATGGCATTGATTCCACAAGGTGCTGATAGGTAGACTGAGGTATCTGGTACCAAGCGCTCACCAACAGGTCCTGCAATTCCCTCACATTGCGAGGGGATAGCGTGGCAGGACGAACTTGGTTTTCCAAGTAGGACCACAAATGCTCTATTGGATTAAGGTCAGGTGAATTTGGGGGCCAAAACATGACTTGAAAGTCACGGGAATGTTCCTTGACGATTCGACCCTTATGACATGGTGCATTATCCTGTTGGTAAACACCATCCCCCGCAGGAAAAACTGTTGCCATGAATGGGTGAACTTTCTCTGCAACTATGTTCAAGTAGCTTACAGACGTCAGGGATTGTTCTATGAGGATTATGGGTCCTAATGTGCCCCATGAAAACATTGTTCCAGGGCGAGAAACCTGGGCGAGCCCATTGTTATAGATGGAGGGTGATTATAATGCAATGGCTCTTCGGTATATATATATATATATATATATATATATATATATATATATATATATATATATGTGAGTGTTCTACCTCGAATGACCGAATTCAAGAGAATGTCGACTTTCACAGGTGAATGTTCGTTACATACAATTTGACATTAATTTATTTGTTGATATTATTATATTTTTTCGATATTTTAATATCTGATGAGGATAGATACGGAGAAACGTCAGTGTTTGAAATACCGGGCAAGTGTATATATTTCGGACATTTACCAAAGCGACTATGTGATTGTCAACATTCACCGGCTGAAGTCAACAATCACCAATTTTGGTCATTCACAGTAACACATATGCCCACTCTATTTTAAATTATTTATTGTGATAGTAATATTTTGAAGCGATAAGGAAGATGTTTCTATCCGGTAATCGTGTATTGAAATATTCTTGAATGCGCACATTTTAATTCATTCATAAAAAACTGCATTCAGCTCTTTGATATTTTGTGCAAAATTGCATTCAAAATAGTATTTATTATACAAAATCGTATTCAGCTACTCTTGCAAGAGAGTATTATACATTAAGAAAATTATTACTAATTAATCATAAATTGCCATAGAGATCAACGTTTTTATAAAAATATCTAATGAGTGATATTTTTTTAGACAACGTAGTTCAAAGTTTTAATATCTAGTTTTCATAAACGAAATATTTTTTCAAATGTATTAAAACTTCTTAGTCACATTTATTTAAAACAGAACTATTTGAGACTCAAATGTGATATTATGTATTTCATTCATTTTTAATCAAGAATGTGCTCCGTCAAACTATCTTCTAATAGCACATATTTGCTTATTTTTTGCTAGAAAAAGGTTTATAAATAACAGTCATTATTTCTCTTTTGAGACTGAGGATTAAATTTAGCGTTCGAGGCAAGTAAATTGGAGTGAAATATTGTTCTCATTATTCATATAAATTATCGCTACTAACTTTTATTTCAAATGTAGCATGTTTAAAATTCTTAATTTTCTACTGGCCGACTAAACAAATAAAAGAATTTCTACAGACACCGAGTTTATAATTTATATTTTTAATAAAAAAAACCATAGATGAAATGTTTAAATATTATTGAAGATTCAAAAATTCAACTATATAAAGGTTTGTGTTTGTTACAAAATATGAGTTAACTATTTCTTTTTGAATAAATTTTTAAGATATTTTAGTAAGTGTTTAAAACTATGTGTGTTACACGCATTGAAAATTAATTTTTTTATTCTACATACGCCTCTTCTTTTTAAAAAATGGTTGCCAATTTCGATTAAGCACTTGTCATACCTTTAAACTCGATTTAGAATACCCTCTTCATAGTAACTTGCCACCTGCTGCGATATCCAAGAGGTTGCGACCGTTTTCCCGTCTTCGTAATCGTTGTACTGGTTGCCGGCAAAGCGATATTTAGAACATTGGAAAAGATGAAAATCACTTAGCGCAAGGTCTGGGCTGATGAGGGGTGGTCCAAAACTTCCCAGCCGAAAGAGCCAATAAAGTTTTGGCCTGAGCTGTGGAGAGTGTCATTGTCAGGAAGTAGCAAAATTTTCTGTTATTATGCCAGTAGGAAGCTTCGTAGCTTCAGAAATCTGTCGGTGAATGTATGCAGTAGACAGGTTCTTTGCCGACTAAAAATGCATCACTGACCATGCCTCATACGCGGCAGGTAATTTGTTAAATTTGAACATTTTAAAGACACAGAACTGACCCCACAGGATACTTACACAGCTGTAACTAAACAGTTGTTCTCAAGTCTTTTCGAGACAAGCGTCATCTATTAATGCACACAACAAAATGGACCTTAATTAAAAAACAGCCCTCTTGTGTAATACTAACTGTTTTCTTTTTGTTAAACTAGAGTTTGACATTTTCATATGGGATAATTTTTTGTTGTTTCTAAAAAGGTCTAATTTGAGACTTTAAAAAAAAATTAGGATTGTACCATAATTATTATGATGTATATATTATTATGTCTAGCGTGTCTGTGATTAGTGTAAAATATTAGAGATTCTCGAGAATTAGGAAATCCCCCCAAAAAATTTTGATAAAAATCACTAAAAGATAGTGTTTTCTCGTTAAATAAAAATTTTGAAAAATAGCCAAAATCTATAAATTGTCTCCTAATATAAGACCTCCCAATACAAAACAAATAAGTCAGCTATAAATAAAGTAGAAAATGCTTTTTAGTACAATTTTTATGAAAGAGAATACATACTTTATGGTAATGTACACGTGACTGGTGTAAAATATTAGAAATCTGCTGTATTTAAAGGAAAAATGCCAAAATCGTACTTATCCTAAGCCGCGTGTCTCTCCTAAATCACACCTCCTTTGATTCCTAAAAACAATATTGAGGACAGAATGCTTCAGTGGATGAATTAGGATGATTTCATCACATGGAGATCCAAGCAGAAGAATCAAATCTCTGTTTGCAAGCTTTATGTTTTTATTTAAGTTTATTGGCTTCACAAGTTTTCAATGCATTTTTTGAACATCCTTTCTAAGGATATAGCTGATCTAATAATGTGTGCATATTAATAAATGCCTCAGATAATTGTAAAAAAAAAACTTATTCTATTTTTCTATTATGTTCTATTTGTTTCTTAGGTACTTAACTATTGTTTAAGTCTACTAGTAATGTTTGTTTAAAAAGGGACACAGTTGCCTAAATTGCACTTCTAAATGTTGCTCCGAATTGTTGCTTTTAAATCGTTTAGTTAAAAAGTTGTTCCTAAAACACAACTGAGCTAAAAACCTATCCAACATTAAACCTAAAGATTTGTTTTATAAGAATTTGCTCTGGAATTAATTATGGTTTGAATTCCAAGTAAATATCATAATTTACTCTTCTAGTAACAAATTCTTTATTTTTTATAGAAATTTTTTTGTCTCATAGCATCATTTACTGAACTCGTAACAGATCAGAAAATGCAGTACTGTATCTTACATTATAATACCAAACACTTGTTTTGGATTACTTATTTTCTATTTATTTGCTTAGTCATTTTTGATCAAATTTTCTGGATTGGTAAGGTTTAGGAAGTTGGTGGCATGAATTAAGCAACTTATTTCGTAAATCATACCACTTGCAGAACTTGTGAGATGAATTAATTTTTAGTACTTGCTTTTTTATCGACAACTTTATGATAAAAAGAGATTATATAATTTATAAGTAAAGTATACGTGACCGACATAAAATATTCGAGATCAGCTAAATCCAAAAATATTGCGACTAAAAAACACAAAAAGGCAGTGTTGTCCTATAAAATAAAAATAATAAAAAACAATTAAAATCAGGGAAATGTGTCCTAATATGAGATAGTACAAATACATATTAAGTACGTTAACTTTAAATAAATGTTGAACCATGGGTATTTATAGATAATTTTATGATAAAAAGATAATATGTAAATTTATAAACTAAAGTTAGATATTCAGTAAATATTTAACTAAGAAAATCAATTAATTAAACATCAATCATGAAATTGAAATCAAAGTCTACAGATAAATATTATGTTTCGATAACAGAGCAGCGTTAATCATTACAATATACACAGTGAAAAAGTATCTCTCAAATTTAGGCAAACATTTGTTAAAATAACTCTGAAGGAAATAGTAGTCGAATTTAAAAAGCCCGTGTGCTTAAAATTAAAACAACAAATACTCATTTCTTCCTTACGCAGTCTCTAAAGTGATGCTGAGGGAGAAAAATGTGAGTGAGAAAATCGTTGGATGCCGGCAAAATTCGAAATAAGGACCTCCAGGTGCATAGTAGGCAGTTCTAAGCACAACAGTTATATAACTTAGATGAAGGAGAATGAATTAGAAAGCTTTATATAGTGACCGTCACAATGATATACAATGCCATACTAATTTTCAATGTCACTGGTAAAGAAGGTTGCTATGAGGAAATTTTGGTCCCAATAGCTTAGTAAGGAAATTAGTATTTTAATTTTTGCTTATTTCGCTATATCTTAAAAACTTTATCTTAAAGTGTTATATCCACTATATCTTAAAGCGGATGGAATGCATGTCATGTTGTGCAGTTGTTACAACCACAATATAAAGCTTGACTCCTGACCTGTGGTGTACAAAAATGATGGTTAAAGCATTTTATTACGTACCCGGAGTTCCTAGTTAAAATCCCGCCGGCAGCAAATGAACATCATACTCATACATCTTCCCTTAAATGCTACGTAGACCAAGTAATTTGCTCATAAGTGAGTATCCGCAGTTTTAATTTTGAAAACACGGAGTTTTCAAATCAGACTAGTATTTTTTCAGGAATTATTCTGATACTTCTTTTCTCAACTTTTAGAAATTTTTTTCACAATGTAGTGATTCGCAGTTTAAAATGTAGAAATTATTATATAATTTCCTGATCTTAGCAATATTAGTTGTTCTATTTATATATCGTCGTTGAACAGCTGACTCAATTTTGAGTATATGACTACGAATGTTCAGTTCCGTAGCCCTTGTAATTTTGAACCCAATCTAAAAGACAAGAGAATTATTGGTTTAAGTATTGGGAGAAGTTTGCCTTCATGTAGGGCTTATCGAAGGAACTAATCAGCATCTGAGTTACATGAAGAGAAAAACTACGAAATCCTCTCACAGATAGCCTGGCAGCAAGGGGACTTTATCTCATGATTTATCTATGATTTATCTACCACTGAGGATATTTTACGTCAGCACTGTGGTCAGTCCGAGCCGTTTACGAAATTCGCATCGACTAGCCATTTCTGGGCTTCGTACCCGGGCAACTTCATTGAGAGGTCAGTACCCTCTCCCCTGAGCCACCACAGTTCAAGATTAGTTTTTACAATATTTGTGCAGCCATTCAGATTTTATCTATGGATATTCCTGTATTTTTTTAAAGTATATCCTTACTGCAAAATTTCCAGAATTTAAAGTATGTTCATATTGATAAACAAACATACTTTAGATCATTCATATATATTAGTATATGGCATATAAATCACGTTCCTTATATTTTTGAAATCAAATTGCATATATCCTTAACTATATAACTATTTTTTGTTTACTAAAATGAAGTTTTTAATGAAGAAAACAAGACTAGGTACCAAAATTTCTACACCATGCAGAATATCTCCAAAGGAAGCTTCTTTTGTAATAAGCTACCTATCAGCACAGATTGTGTACCCATTTTTATGCAAAGTTTTCTATAAACATATGGAACAAAATTTCGCTCTTTATTTCAGAAAACTCCTTATTGTCTGAGAGTTGAATCTTCTTAGTTCTAGTTTCTTTTCTAAGGCTGCATCTTTTCGATAGTTTTTCAAAATATTTAGCTGTATTTACATAGGAAAAGAAAGCGCTATTTTATTAGAGACTTCTTTTTGCAATGGTTTAAGAAAAGAAGGAAATGATTCGGTTTCGAAACACAAGGACTTTGGTATGCAAATAACTTCAGCGCTATACTCTTTGAAGAAAAATGGGGTTACAAAATGGAAAGGCGAATTTAAATGAACACGTTTTTCTAAAGATTTTCTTTCTGAGTACCTCTGTATTTTTTATATCATCCTGAATATATATATATATATATATATATATATATATATATATATATATATATATATATATATATATATATATATATATATATATATATATATATATATATATATATATATATATATATATATATATATATATATATATATATATATATATATATATATATATATATATATATATATATATATATATATATATATATATATATATATATATATATATATATATATATATATATATATATATATATATATACATATATATATATATATATATATATATATATATATATATATATATATATATATATATATATATATATATATCCTAATTATTATTACGAAACACCACTCATTAGCTTCTTAAAATTTGGACGTTTTTTGTTTGAATAGATTCACTAAAAAGATTCCACTGTGTTAGATTTATCGAAAAACAATACTTTCAGTTGCAATCAAAAAACTGGCCTAACGTTGAATCAGGGTTAAAAGTAATAAAAAAAATATAATGTAAAAAATATGTACTTAAAATCAAAAAATAATAATAATGCAGCTTTCTCTTTTACGTGTCCAATTTTTGAATCCAAATTTTGTATAGACCATATTGCGATTTGGGTTAGAATATATTATTTTAAAAATCACATTTAAAAAAAAATATCAAAAGTAAAGAGTACATTTATTATGTATGGGATATTCCACAGTAACTTACGTTACATTCACATAAACTTTATTACACTGAGAACTTAGAAGAAAACAAATAATGCTAATACGCGTATTAAAATGAAGTGATTTCTTAAACTTACAATCAAAACCAAAAAGAATCTAATTAAAATAATTAATATTTTTCAATTTAAACAGTGTAAAAATCTAAAATTAGTGTGGTAACTTACGTTACCTGAAAAGGAATGGCATAAATTTGCAATATGCTTGAAGGCAAAATTCTGTTCTTATAAAAATGCTGCATGATTAAGATTATATGTATCATTTTTCTGACATGTTTAAAAAATTTTTATGCCTAGATTTAAGATTTTATTTCAAAAAATAAATCAAATATAATTTTTTATGTGGGTAACTTACGTTACAGTAATTTACGTTGCGAAATTCACTTTGTTTCAAACTTTTATTCCAATAATGATCAAATGCAAATTAAGATATTTAAACAGTATAGTGCAAGGGAGAAAAAGTGTACATGAAGTAAATTCAGAAATCTTTGATTTACACACTTGATTCGTTCACATAACTGCAAACTTATTAAGTCCTCTGTTATTAACTAGTATAGGGGGCTCAATTCTCTTCACCATGTTTTCCTTCTGGTAGAATATTTCATCTCCTTTTTCTGGCCATTTACAATAGATTCCCACAGCAGCCATAACATTTACTTTAAATTCCTGCTCTTCAACAGACATTACCACACCAGAATATAACATGTCCTCGTATCTAACCATATACCAACCTCCAGCTTTTATCTTGGGTTTATCATTTTCTTTTTCAATATCTTTCACTAAAAAAACTCTTCTGGTATGCCTTCTTATACTCTTAAACGGTGGATCTGCTTAATGTTTTTAATCTGTAGAGCTTTTGAGAATAGACTATACACTCATCTGTTCTAGAGATTCATACTCATCTGTTTTTTCTAAACATAAAATAAATTTCTAAAGAATTTCGAAAGATGGAACATTATGGATTTTGCTGAAGGCTACCTTAGTCAATCTGAACTTTTCATGATACTTACAAAAACAAACATTTCTTGGAAATTTGCTACTAATCAAACATGCTTTGGACGGAACTCAAAAAATTTAGTTCTTCCAATTTTGCATTCTGGATTTTCCTCCATAAACATTTGGTGCATTTCTCGAACGGAATGAAGAAGATGCCATGCTTGTACTTTCTCTTTGCTACCATTAGCATCTCTAAATACAGACTTTATCCTTAACTCCTGGTACTTGACAAAAGATTTCGTCCAATTTTGAAGACATTTGAATGCCAACACCCAATTAAATGACTTCATGCAAAGAGTTTCATTAAAATTAATATCTTATGGCAGTGATAATTTATTTAAGCTTTGGTATTGTAACTGGATACATTTTATTTAGTTTATATGCCAATATTCAAGAGAAATAGACTCATTTCACATTGGTAATTTACATTGCATGCATGTCGGTAACTTACGTTATACCCATTGAATAGTGCACAAAACAATAAACAAGTAATATTTGAAAAGAAAACTATTACTGCTTATTTAGTGTTAGCCTCGAAGAAAGAAAAAATATTCTTTTTACTTTTGTATCACTTGTTCTTTCTTACACATAAAAACTTTTCCTAGTTTTTGGTAACTTACGTTACATGCATTAATGTTTAGTTGAGATTTATATAATTAAGTGAATTTAGCAACAAAACTTATTTTAACACTGCAAAATATTTCTATTAAGTGCAATAAGCAATATTTATTTTTTTGAACATTTTGAAATGAAAATAATGTTAAATTACTGATTTTCCAAATCTGACTATGTTCTTCACCCAAATCAGAACACGCAAATGCCACTGTTAAATGGGCTACCAACACTAAAAAACTTAATTCTCCTAAAAATATATTATAATTTAACAATCTTCAAACCTTTCTAATACAGGAAACATCCAAAATAATAACATTATTCTTATTTAAATTTTCCAATGCTTTTCCCCTTTTTCATGGAATATATTATTTTAAAAATCACATTTAAAAAAAAACAAACATAAAAAGTAAAGAGTACATTTATTATGCATCCATTTAGTTATTTTTAAATATCTGTCGCCTTTCTTTTGGTCAGCTACAGAATCAAATTGTGATAGATATTTACTATCTAGTTTTCAAATAAAAATAGTAAAACATTAAACAGTTTAGTACAAAGAACAGCGGCGTCGTTTTACCTTTTTATTACGTCATTGGCCTCAACTTATTTCTTTCAATTTCATTTTGCAAACAAATAATTTATGCTTGTAATTAAGTTTATACAGAAACTATTTCCCACTTTACTTCAAAACACAATTAAATGGAACTTTCACATCTTTTGAATTTCGAATCTTGATTTATATCCACAATTATGAGAATGATGCTTATAAGTGCTATCAACTCAACTTCTTTTAATTTGACGTGTAAATAGTTTCTTGACAGTTAAATTTATCGAGAGTGCTTAAAAATACTCAAGCACAATGAAACGCTCTTAATACAAGCTCCAAGAAAAAACTCGTTTTAAAAGCTTTAAAAAAGCTGCGTTAATTAAGTTATGCAGTAAAATTCATTAAGCGTGGGTATTTTTATAGCTTAAAGAACACTAAGCCGAGAACCAAATCAGAAAAAGAGGATTTAAGTACCGCATTTTTTAATTAAGAATGCAATGAAATATCGAACTGATTTTATGTTTTTTGTTATCATTAATGGAATTAACATCATAATTCCAAGGTTCTAATTCGATTATGCATGCCTTCATAAACTAGCTCTGGAATGTTTAATTTTATCATGTAATACGATTATTTATTTATTATGTATGTATGAAAGTTCCTCTGGATGTATGTTCCCTAATAATTCGAGAACTTTAGCACCAATTTGGATCTCGCTCGTCTCATCAGTTTGCAAATTTTCAATAGGTGCTTTGTAAGCAATCAACTCTTTTCGGTGTTATGTGGTTCGGGTATAATATATAAAATATGAAATCTCATTGATAAAAATTATTGTTACAGATTAAAATGTGCTCTGTCACAGAAACAACATTAAAAAAAAACATTAAAAATAGAGACTTAGAAGTTCACTAGAGAAAAATTAAATATTCTTAAAGTGCAGATTCAAAACGTGCTAAAAAAATAAGTATGCTAACATAAGTTATCTTATGGTGATTCTTATTCGTCCAAGAGGTATTTTATTTACAATGCTTTTAAATTTACTATATTCTAATATTAAAACATTTTAATATGAATAACTATAATAATGATGATAATTGATTATTAAATTTATTTTATTCGTGGCTTTTAAATTTGTAAACTTTATTTTATTAAATACGATATTATTGTGAATATTTCTAAACTTTATTTGTGTAATAAACTTATTGATACCAACGCAGAAGTTAAATTAATCGGAAAAATATCTTGATATATTTTTGACAGTGCATTTCAATATTAAAATTTGCTCTCATTAATCACGGGTGTTAATGTTTGTGTGGGTAACATCTCCAAAAGCAGTCGCGATTATAGAGTTCTTATAATCAATAAGTAGAATGTGAGAGGCTAGGTACAAACATCCGATATGTCTAAAATGTACATAAATTATAAAATTGAGTACAAGCATTTAAGACTTAGTCTCAACTTCTGTGTCTCAATATTAAGAAAAGGTTAGTTCTTGATAGCAAAACTCTCTTTTCTAGGTTCAAAAAATTACTTTAAAACTCATTAACTTTAAAACTCATTTAATTGCGTAAGCTGCCTTTTAGCTCTTGAACAGCACAAAACAAGTTCTTGAACAACAAAGTAAAATTAGTTTCTTAAAGTTTATTGCTTGCTTTTAAATGTATTGCTTGCTGTTTTAGATCTGTGTATTTTTTTTAACTATTTAACTTTAAAACTCCTTTAATTGTGTAAGCTGCCTTTTAGCTCTTGAACAGCACAAAACAAGTTCTTGAGCAACAAAGTAAAATTAGTTTCTTAAAGTTTATTGCTTGCTTTTAAATGTATTGCTTGCTGTTTTAGATCTGTGTATTTTTTTTAACTATTTAACTTTAAAACTCCTTTAATTGTGTAAGCTGCCTTTTAGCTCTTGAACAGCACAAAACAAGTTCTTGAGCAACAAAGTAAAATTAGTTTCTTAAAGTTTATTGCTTGCTTTTAAATGTATTGCTTGCTGTTTTAGATCTGTGTATTTTTTTAACATAAAAATATTTATAAGAGTCAAAGTTCGTTTGCTTCGTCAATTATAATAATAAAAAAAACTTGTTTAAAAACTAAGCTAAAAAAATTAAATTCATTGTCTCACATATTTAATAACATCAATAAGTACACAGTTTGATTTTGACGAAGTTGCTAATATACTTTACTATCCATTTCGAAACAATATTGAAAGTTTTAAACTCAGAATCGTGTCGGCTGTTCAATGCCAGTTATAAAATAAAATAAAATCTTAATGTTGAAAGATCCAAACTTAAAGATGCTAATTTGAGCAGAAGATATTTTAAGTTATTGAAATAACTATGCGACACAATTTTTTTTGTTGTGCGCTGAAGTAGTTCCAGAAATTTATCTAAGTAGCCAAAAGGGAAATAAACCTTGAGAAAATTAACATAATAAGGCAACTCTCTTCAGTAAATTATAGCTACCATTCTTATTTAAACTTCACTGATCAGAAATTGGAATCTCTCTAAAGAAAATTATTTTTATCCGGATAAAGTATTTAATTATGTCTTAGTTTGTACTTTAATATATCGTCCGCGTAGAATAATTAACACATTTTAAGTTACTCGAGGAATCATTAAGATTGCCACGTAGTACCTTTAAATCTGATCATTATATCAAAAGTCATTAGGATGTTTCAGATTTAATTTTATGTATGAATCTAATTAAATTTAAAAGCATGAAATAAAAGAATAATATTAATAATCAAGCTATAACAACGAAAATGAAATTAAAAAAAATGCATTAAGTTACATACATAACACACTAAGTAATTATTAAAAATACAATTTCTCAATTGTGTAAAACTAATTCATTTCATAACTAAAAGTGAATTAATTTTAAATTTTTTTATGTCTTTTACACAGTTATTTCTTCGTCAGTATTTTAATACTCATTTCAGTATATAGAAAAATATCATAATTAAACCCCTTTTTATTCTAAGTGTAAAAAAATATTCTTCTCAAAACAAAACTGCGTATAGAAATTTATAAAAAAAACTATTTTATTATTTAAAACAAGTAATTAAGCTTTAAAAAACTCAGCATGCAACGAAGAGGTTTTGCATAACCCAAAATACGAATTTACTTGAAGGGAGGGCTACTTAATTGCATCACTCTATTTCATTACAGCATTTTCTCATTTTCTGGAAAGGTCATAAAATTAATGGTTCATTGTAAGTTCTCCTACAAAATTCTGCGCTTTCTTTATTTCATTTTTTTCATAATGCACACAATTTATAGCTTATATGAAAGAACAAAAACATAGAAGAATATTTAATTCTGAGAAAAAACTATATATGGTTACATAAAAATCTTTATTTCAATTGCGTACTAATCGAGAAAAAAAAGCTATAAAATTTTCATTAGAATAATAAAGAAAGAAAATTAAAAGGATATTAATATAATAATTCAGTTTCTTCTACTATACATAAGACAAATTTTTCTTAATGTTCTGGTTAGCATCAAAGAATGTTTTTGGATTAAAAATATGACTCAATTCATTATTAAATTAATATTTAACTATGTTTAGAAACCAACAGCAGAAAATTAATATTATTTATGCACGGAACAAAATTCTAATGAAATTACAGTACTGTATATTAAAGAAATTTTTGTTAAGAAAAAAAAAGAAAAGAAAACATGATTCTGGTAATAAAAACCAAAATATACGGTATTTAAACAATTTATTTGTTAATATTTCCATTCATATGATAGCGGTTAACTGGAAATTCTGGTTTTCTTAATTACAATTCTTATTATCCCATATTTATTAAAAATTACGAAATTAAAAAATAAATTAAACAGAATAAATGGTTTTTATGCCGAACTCTAAGGTATTACGAGGAAATTATCCAATTTTACCACCTTTATCAAATTTTTTCCACAAACTATAAAACCATATTTTGTTGTTAATAGCTCCTATATTAACCCTAAAGCACTTCGGTAAAAATTACCCAGCTTTGTGTTGTTCCGTTAAAGCAGGGGTTGCCAAACTTTTTTGATCATCGACCCCTACATAATTTTTCGAAATCTCCATCGACCCCCATAAAAGTAATTTTCTGTTAATTAAAATAAAACTCTATTAGATACTGTGTTTGTACATTTATTTTACGATTTTGAACATTTATTAAAGTAATAGTATACATAGTGTAACAATAGTTTTATGAAAAATATATTAATGTTGAAATATAAATACCTTAATATTTATGAAATGAGTAATTATAAGTTAGTAGAAATAATAAGTAAAGTAACTACGGATTTATTGCTTCTTAATCAATGACATGGGTGTGCCTGGTGTTTTTTTTCTGCAAGGTTCGTTATATTGGGTTCAAAATTGGTCAATTTTAATCTTAATCCCCTCGAAACTCCACATTTAATTTATTTCTGTTCTTAGTTAAGATTGAATTTACGTGACTGAAGCCGGCTTCAACCACATGGGAACTTGGAAATGCTATCATAAATGGCTGAGCTATTTCGTAAAGTCATATTTTTGCATTATATTTATATTTGTCCAAAATTTGCTTATTGTTAAATTTTTAAAAAGCGTCTTTGCTTCAAATCCCCATAATCATTCAGCAAGCTCATCTTGGAGGTTGATGTCCACGTTTTCAATTTGAGCAGAAAATGGCACTATAATCCAATAAGGGATGTCAATGTTTTCCAAATGAACAAAACGCAGTTTAAAATCGTCGCTCAATTTTTGAAGATTACCTGCATAGATTTCCAAGTCTTCTTCTTTTATTTCTAATTGTCCCATATCTGAAAAATACTGATAATCCTTCGACCAATCGACCCTTACGGTTCGGATCGACCCCCTGACTCAGATCGACCCCCGCTTATGTTAAATAAACCCCTGGGGGTCTATATAGACCACTTTGGCGACCTCTGCGTTAAAGTCACATACATGGTAGAGGTTGCCATAATCTGGTAGTAACGAACATGCTTTTTTTCTCAGTGTGATCTAATCTGTGTTTTGATTCTCCACTTTTATTATCGTTTGCTGTTATTTTAATTTCAGTTATTATTAAATTTTAAAGGCTGAAAATCATGGGTGTTGTTTTTATTATAATGTTAGGAGATAATGCTATCAGATAATGCTCATATAAATAACTTATCGTCTTGTAACACGTAAGCAAAATTAAATAATAAAAAAAAACTTCAATAAGATTTAGGATTAATATTTCCCCTTGAGCATTTAAATTTAAAAAAAAAGCATTTCGTTATCTTTGAAAATATTAAATTATGTTTAAGTTTAGAACCGTAAGCTAGCTGACTAGCAGCATAGTAAATACACAAAGTTTGTTTTTCTCTGTTATTTTAAACATAAAATAAAAATAAATAAATAATTTATGTCAAATGATGCTTAATGTTTTCATAAAACTAAAATAATCAAGAGAACTGAACTTATACTGACTAACTGAAACTTATTTGTGGTATGAAATTAATAATAAAGTATTATAAATAGATTTTTGTTTTCGATTAGGCTAGGTAGTGATTTAATGAGTGTACATTAGTATTGAAACAAAAAGTTACCCGTTACATTGATCGATAAGAAAATAATAAAATATTTTATGTTGCTTTTATAAAGATTAACTCATTGATTTAATTTGAATTTAATTCGATTATAAATGCTTAAAAAAATAAGTTGAAGCAATAAAAGATATTTTAAAGGCTAGGAAATATGTAATGCCAATTGTAGTATCACAGCTCTTTTATATTTTCACAACTCCATTAAAATATAGCATGACATAGTAGAGAAACTGTGTTAAAATTCAACGAACTCCACCTTTTGTTAGAATTTATCATTATTTTTTATAATTTTAAAAAACATCTTGACTATTAGAAAATGTACATTTTCCAGATTTCAAAATTTTTTCGTTTTTTCGTCATTTTACGATAATTTTGAATATTTAGTCACCCAGGACACCTTTTCGTGGAATCTCCCTAGTACTGGGATTCTGAGTGCAGCAGCATTAAATCCATTTTTTTTCGTAAAGTCACCTCTTATTTGTGTTATATGAATTTATACTTACATATACTCTTGATTTTCTTAAGTCTCAAAAGACTTCATTTTTTTATGTAAAAAGGCGGATCAGCTGATAGCATGAAATAACTTTAGTATAATGCTGTTCTTTTTTTGGCACCATGAAATCTTAGACACGTCTAGGAAGACTTTCCACTCGTCTTTGATAGATGGACACATGAATTAAATTCCGGGTGTTGAGCACAGATGAAGTGGCTGCTGGCAGCGTGGATGAGTGATTTGTTGACTACATAATCTGTATTACAATTCGTTTCAGAGGCTTTCTGTATGATTTAAATTGAGGCTCACAGAATATTAGTTTATTTTTTGAGCAATAAATTTCATTAAACTTTGGCTACAAAAGTTCCGAAGCGGAAATGGAACTGTTATCCTTCTGGAAGATAAATGAGTCTTCCCGAGATATTGTTACAGATTTATGAAGATAACCATCGTAAAGAGTGTCCACGTATATCTACGAGCTCATGTTTTCAACCACAGGAACTAAGGAAACCAGGCCAAATGACTAAAAATATCTCCACTTAATGTCTATACTCACTTCTTACGATGGATGTTTAAAACGTTATGATAAATAGCCTATATAAATTTAACGTGCATTCACAATTATTTGGAAACTAATGATACATGAAGTAAAGTTGCTATGTTTTGAATATAAATGAGAGTGAGAGAAAAGTGTAACATGTCAAAACACTTACATAAATTTGAGAACTGTCCAAGTTTAAAATGAGGAGTAACGTAGGATACCTGAAAATCCAGAAACTGAAGATCAAATTCAGAATGTGGTTGCTCTTTTTTATTAAGAACAAAAACTGCAACGTGTTCTTTTTTTGCCATTAAAGAATCTCGCAAGTTATCCAAATGGACTGAGAGTTGGACAGAAACATAGTTTCGGATATAAAAAAATATTATCATTGTAAATTTTTGTGACAGGGCCTGAAACTTTGCTCTAGATTTCTTGATTTAGTTCAAAAGGTTTTTGACTGACAACGCTGCAAGTGACATCTACTTTTCTTATGCTAGTGTGCTAATTTTGTTTTCCAATTACGACCCTTGATTGAGGCACAGTAAACACATTATTATTTCATAATAACTTTATATGATTTATTTAAAAAACCGGAGGAAGTGTTGCGATTTTTGAATTATTTTTCTTGGATTTATAGGTTAACTAACTGCAGCGTTATCCAGATAGGAAGAACAGCAACAATTTTAGAAGGAAAAAGTTTTGCCTACCTTGTGAATCTGAAGCAAGAATTTTTCTTCTTCATTTTCACTGTCTACCAGACGTAAATTTCTGAATATGACTAGTCTAGTTCAAGAAATTCCTGGTTAAGTAATCAAGGTAATACAATTCTTATAGGCGTCTGATATCGTGCTGTTTAAAATAACTTGTAAAATTAACAAAATGAAACATTTTACCATGAAAACATGTGACTATACTTACCCCCTCCATTCTGGGTGTTGTTTTTTTTTTAGAATTTGTTTTTAAAAAAATTTGTTTTGAAGATTAGACTTGAAATGGTTATAACTTGCATTTTTTGTTTAAAATTTAGTTATCAAACTATTTGCATATAAAATGAATGAAACTGATTTTTCCTTACTATTCACAACTTCACTTAATAAATAATTGAAATCCTTAATTCAATAAGAATGAATAGATAGCTTTTATTGTCTCTTTCCTTTACTAATGATTTTAAACGTGTTGAATTCTTTCCTTCAACTTAAGTACTAAGAAAAGAATTGATCCAAAATATTTCTTCCATCCAAAAAACATTCTTTCAATGTATTTTTGTTTCTTCCATTTTTGAGCTAAACTTATGTTTCATTCCAGAGAAAGCTAAAAAAATGTTAGAAAAAAATATATTCTACGAAGTTAATGATCTTTGAAGCAATTTGTGGTAAAATTAGTACATTAATGATTATTGGTTCAGCCTATAGTATTTCGTAACTACCTATTTTTCAGCCAATTGATAATAAGGCAACATTTTTTTAGTTGTTTAAGAAAGTAATTTTTATGTCATAAGCGATGAGAAAAAAAAGTTACGTTCCTTTAAGAGTAGTGATTAATTTTAAGTACCCTAATGTATGCGTTTTTATTATACTCAAAGAAAATAATGAGAGAAAGTTTTTTAACACGAAATTTTTATTAAAAATATAATCATACGATGCTTTGGTTTCATGAAGAGCACTTTATAAAAAATATATGCTTAATAAAGAATCTAATAAATAGTTCTTCTTTTTTTAAATATGAATGTTTTCGATGCATTTTTAAAATCTTGGTTTGAAAATTTAAAAATTTATTTCTGAAAACTATCTCTTATTCTGTTTGAATTAATCATTCAAACGATAAACTTGCTTTATGCATTTCATTTTTCTTTTAAAGAGTTTTGTAGCGGAAAAAAGAAAGAAAATTCAGAAATATTGCAAATATAAGATTTGTGATTCCATTAGGCAAAATTTGTTTAAATCAAGTAACATGTCAATAAACACTACCCTACAATAATGGAAGAAACACTTTCAGTTTTTGCTATTTTTTTTCGAATTTCAAGAAAAATACCTAATGGAATTATTTTGTAACTTTAGAGGTGTGCGCCTTATAGATTAATTAGAGGTTCATGCGACTTTTCATACTCAGCAATAAGACTTAAAGCTTTCCGAAGTTTGAAAGAACTACAATAAATAGCAAAATTTAATTTGAACACCCTATGGAAGAAAAGCTAGCAAAAAGCTTGTAAGTTGTATCGATAAATTTCACTTGTTATTCTTATTAACTGCATAAAGTTTCGTAAGTCTAGAGTAAATATTTATGGAGATATGGACATTTTTTGTAGAAAAATAATTTTCTCGCCTTACGTTCTTTTGATATAACTTCATAAACATTCAATGGAATTAAAGAAAATTTTCGTAAGAAAGACAAAATTGTTTATCTTAAATTTAAGAAAAATTTTTGAAACTGCGCAAGATATAAGTATTTAAACTAGTTCCTTTATACTGCGCATCCACAGAAAAAAAAATAAAAAGTTTTTTTCATAATTTTATTGAGAATCGTGTTTGGCAACTAATGATAAAAGCATTATTTGGATGTCTTAAAAATTTGCAAAAGTTTCAAGCAATTTTCTAAGTTTTTTTTTGTACTTTTTAGAAAAAAGCTCAAAACGATAAGGGTTTATCCACAAATTTCATTTTCCACTATTAAACAAGATTTATTAAAAATGAAATCGCTATTGTGGGTGATCCCTTCCCTCTAAATGTATGTTTTCTTTCACATGTTTTCGTTCCCTACACCATCAAATTTTAGTTTCCAGAAGATTACTGCAAGGAATTATCATTTGTTGTTAAACTTTGTCTTGTGATATAAAATAAAATTTATGAAAAACCCCTGATTGTTTAGAGTTTTCTTTTGGAAAAAAAAAAAAAACTACTTTAGAATATTGTTTGAAACTTTAAAATTTTTTAGGACCTTCAAGTATTTTTTTTATTACTTGCCAAATACACTGTTAGAAATTTCTCTGGAAAAATGGTTAAATAACAATTTATTGAATGGGTATTTTACCATATTTAATCAACACAGTCAAACAACCATAAATAAAATGGTAATCAAACTGTTTAGTTTGAGAAAAACTGCTCGTTAACCGCTTTCACCTTATACGGTTAAACAACCAGAATTTTATTGCACCAACTAGAACCACCGAATGAAGCTACTTAATTCTTTGCAACTGCGTACATATCATAGCCGAGTGGGCTTATCGGTCAATCTCATGACCGGCAGAACTGGAGTTCGAGTCCTAGTGGTGACACCACACTATTTCCTCCATTATCTCCTACGCATGAAGAATTTCCAGTGTCCGTCACTCTCCAATGCCCATTACCTTACGAAAAACCGAGCTCGTATGTCTAGTTAAATATTTTTTTCTTTCTTTTACGCTTATGAAAAATGTTAGCTGTAAATGGTTCAAAAACCGTTTAGTTTTGCATTCATGGTCTTACAACCATACTTTTTGTAAATGGTTTCAAAACCATAAAGGAAAATATGTTCTTTCCGATTAATCGTAAACTTTAATATTAATCGGATGGACAGATAGCTGCCAGTTATTTTACCATAATTTTAGAAAGGAAATTTTAACAATGTACGATTCACTACAAAATTATAAAAAAACTTTTTTTACATTTTTTTACATTATAAGAAAACTAGCTTAAAGGCTCCGAAACTTACGCTGTTTTTTTTTAAATTTTGAGTCGACAATTTTGAAGTTAATCATAAATTGCTCCTAACATTTTGCTTAATTCTGTTAAATATATATAAAGTTTTAATGAAAAAATGTAATGCGAAAAAATTAATTTTTTATAAATTGACCATATCTTGAGAAATATTTACTCTAGGTTAACGAAACGTTATACAGTTATTAAAAATAAAGTAATCGATAAAAGTTACAAGTATTTTTCTTAAATTTATGGCATTCATTCTTGTTTTCTTTCGCGATTGATTGTAGGTCTTCCAAACCACTGAATGCTTTTAATTTTATTAATAAGTATAAAAAATAGCGTGAACTAAACATCTCTAAATTTATAAAGAAAATGCTTTGAGTTTTTCTTGAGAAATTAAAGAAAAATGTCAAAAACTAAAAGTGTATCTTCCATTATTGTAGGGTAGTGTATATTCATGTCAATCAAGACACACGCCAAACTTTAAAAAGGTTTTTAAGCGAAAAGAAAATATTTAAGCAAAAGTTAATTCTTCTATTTTAGTAAAAGTTTATTCTTGTATTCTTGAATATTATTCTTGAGTTTAATGGAGTCTAAGGCATAAAAATCTTAAATACCATGTGCTGTTGTCATAACTAGAAGTAATTTAGTGAGTTACAAATGGTAAAGAAATATGTTTTTATATTCGTTCGAATTTCTCTCACATTATACTTCAAGTAATTCTAACGCTGAAAAAATTATCAGAGATTTTTCTCCCTGAATTTTTTTTTCATGATATTTATCCAATTTCAATGTTTTTCTTTTCTTTCAATATTTTTTATTTTTAATACGTTTGTCAAAATATTTTAGGTTTTAATAAATAATTAAAAATTTAAAAATAAATATAACTTTTCATTTTGATTTGTTTTAATTATTTCAAGTTTCCAATGGCAGTAACCAGAAAAATGTCGTAGAAGCATGGATATTTTTCTTAAAAATTAACCAAAAAATATATTCATTTTGAAGCATACTACTTTAATATTTATTAAAAATTAAAAGTATAATTTTTATCTATTTTTTTACTCTGCTCATTTTTTCTAAATCTGTTATATAAAAAGTTCTGTTAGCATTTTTTATGCTCTTTGCAGCAGTACAAATAGATGAAAATAATCAAAAAAGTAATGCATTCTTTTTTGAAAGCTTTAAAAATGTTTCCTAGATTTTCATAAATCATTTACATGCCAAAACTATTTTTGAATCAAAAATACTTTCAAGTATAGAAATGAGATTTTAGTTTTTCATTACGAAGGTAAAAAAAAATTGTCATAAGAAATAATATATATTTATCTCTAAATTTAGAAATACATTTTTTCACGTAAAATATGATGCAGGTATTATATCTCTACATAGAACTCCATCACGTACAAGTCCTTCTGATTTTGTAAATTCCAGACGCGATTGAAATTTTGGAATACCTCTTACGTTTTTTGAATTCTATATGATATATCATTGATTTGAATTGATATTTTCTTCAAAAAGTAATAAAATAAAATATCTCTACATCACAAGAGAGAAAATATTGAGATGAAAAGAAATATCTTGTATAGTTATATATAGTTTACAATATTTGAAAGGTGTTCCTGAAAATATTAATTTAACCAGTTCACTTTAATAAGAATATGGCCAGAAAAAATATTTTTTATTCATTACAATATTTTTATGTAAACATACATTACCAACACTCTAAGATAGGTTCATATTAGCAGCATAATATTGATAATTGGATCCTTAAAATTGGTACACTGTAAAGACTTTTGGATCAAATTACTGTACTTACGGATGATGCGTAGGATGGGTGTATAATCTGTAAAATCTATTTTACCATAATCTCCACCTTTACCATAAATCCATTTCACAGTAAAGTATTACACCGTAAATTCTGCAGTTTATACTTACTTAGTGATTTTACTGTAAAAATTACGGTATATCAGATTTTTTGTTCCGTTAAAAATGAATTTTACGGCAAACAATATTGGCAACCTGAATGCCGGAACTTTTAGCTGTAATTTGATCCGGAATTTTTTAAAATGCATGTGCTTATGGATTCGCATTCCTGTTTGTTCATTTTCAAATTTATTGGAGCAAATTTGGTGCATGGTACAAAAACTGTAAAATTGAACCTGTTTAGCTCAAATTTAACCACAGCATCAGGAAAAGGAGCTTAGCCATGATGGTAATTTACTACCATGCTACTGTTTGAATGGAATTATGGATCTATACACTCAAAAATGTATAACCATATAAGTATAAGTAATCTTTTAACAAATTTCATTGCAATTATTTAAATTATGAAATACGAAGAAGTAAGTATTTCGAAGATTTCGAAAAAAAAAGTTTTAGTCTCTTGTTTGAGCAGTCTTAACGAAAGCTGAAATTCACCAAATCAAATCTCAGGTACATACTAGGTGTCTTCGACGTGACAGTTAGTGTCGCAATTTGTCTACTACCTAGACACTGAATAATGCATTTGAATAGAATCTCAGCGATATTACATGTCTGGGCATGATAAATGGGACTCCCCGCTGCTTATTGCGTCGTCCCTCTTCGTTACCTTCTCTTGACAATACCAATTAGATGCTAAGACATTCCATGAAATCCATCGTGATTAATAAAACATTTTGTTCATATCATGCAATCAAATAATACATGAAGAATTTCATCAAATGACAATTGTCGTTTTATTCTTAACGAGTAAAAGGAGTCTGGATTTAAACGTATTGTAATAAATTACTTTTAATGCATTTCTTCGTATATCGATCTCGCTAAAATATTTTAGTGGGTGCGGAATATTAATTTTATGTTATGTATGTCAAATACAATCTATAACACAAAGTAAAATAATTTAAAAAAACCAATTTCGTTTATTTTGAGCTATTTTCTTAAAACAAAGTTTGTTGAGTCCATATTCCGAGAAATTAAATGCCAAATTTTCTGAGCAATATTTTATTGTAGAACACATAATTTTTATTGCTATGATTATGATGATGGAAATTAAAGCATCTTGTTGAGCCATTAAAATTGAAAGGTATTGTACCAATTTGTTTTTAAGGCATTTTTTTGTATATCGGATCCTCTAAAATTTTTAGTGGTATAGGTTTAGTATTAATATTTTTGTTACTTTATGTCAAATTATATATCTAAGATCATTATTATGAATTATTATGTAAAGCTCGAAGTATTAAAAATTTTTATTATAAAAACTATTATCTTTTATATTTTGAGCATTTTTTTTAAAAAATTAAAGTTAAATTTGTATTCTAAAGAAAAAGAAAATTATTAAACAATGTTTTTTCAATACATAATGCTTTATTGCTCTGATTATGAGAATGGACATTAATACGATTGCATTTAAATATATTTAAAAGACTTAAGTGGGCTTGTTTAATCATGTTATAAGCCTTATCACTAAAATAATTGTTTTAATGTTATATACGCATTACAAGAGAAAGTTGATCCGTCTTTTTTCCGAATTGCCCACTGCTCTAAAGAAGCTTCTTTTAAATTTAATATAAAGTTGCTTTCAAAACGTTTTCTTCATACACAATTTTTTTTCAAGGAATTTATAAATTTGTGTATTTAATATTTATCAGTACTTTGGAAAAGAAATAATTTATTGATTAATATTTTTTGCTTCGCCCACTTCCTATACAGAACTTTTTCTTAAATTAATGTACTGTATAGTAATGTCATTTCTAGTAATAAAATAAATATAAAAAAAATCTGGAAACAAAACCAAAATATATGTTACAAACCATTCATTTGGTAGTTTCGGTCATATAGTAATATTTTAATGAAAATTCTGGTTTTTAAAATTATAGTTCTTATTACCACACATTTAATAATAATTTATTCGGTAGAATATATATATATATATATATATATATATATATATATATATATATATATATATATATATATATATATATATATATATATATATATATATATATATATATATATATATATATATATATATATATATATATATATATATATATATATATATATATATATATATATATATATATATATATATATATATATATATATATATATATATATATATATATATATATATATATATATATATATATATAATAACAGGGCTACAACCCTGTTATCATTGTTGTATTCCTCTTTAATAATGCAGTCGTCTGGCAGACTACATTATCAGTAGCTTTATTTAAAGGCATGCTGGTGGTAATAACAGTTCACATCCGCACTCCACAGGGGATGGGGTGGACGAGATTTCTGACAATTCCGGGACAACTTATGAGGATCACAACATGATGAAAAAGACACGCGAAAACTAGTGTTCCGACGTTTTATACAAACACAGATAAGGGTAAAAAGGCACAGTCTTGTAACCTTACTCATCACCGAAAATAATTTACTGCTTCCTAATATGGAAGTGAAAGAGTGAAAGAGGGAACGATTCTATAAATAACTCCTCCTTTGAAATATAAATCCAATTATAATTCAATGGTATGTTTATATATATATATATATATATATTCTACCGAATAAATGATTTTTGAATCCATGTTTTAAAGAATCCTGATGAAACTAATAAATTTTGCCACATTTACCAAAGTTTATCGCATATTATAACACTTTATTTTATGGTTAAATGAACCAAAATCTTTACCATAAGTCTGCATTAGCAATTACCGAGCTAGTGTGTCCTATAGCACACAGTAAATTTAACCGTATTCTGGTAGTTTTGTGTACTTTTTTCTCGGTGTAAAAATGGTTGAATTATAAAATAATTTCGCATTGATTGAACACTTTTAATTTTCTAATTATTTTAAGACTCTTAATTTTTAAAAGCTAGAAAATATTTAATATTTCGCACTCGCGTAAGATATTTTTTCCTTATCCCTTCGAAATTAACCCTCCTCTAAGACCGTTTTAAAAGAGGCATTATCTGTCTGCTAATACAGCTGTTAAGTTCAAAATTTTCCCTTACAAATGGCAGTCATAAAATGTTGCTTTGTATTTTAGACAAAAAAATAATCTTGTTACATTTCTTGAATGATTTTTAAGCCATGCCATTTTAATAAATGGAATTTGTTAATCCGCGCAATATTTTAGGGTGAATTTTGAGTTTTAATCTAGATTTTCGATACAGTTACTTCCCTCTTAAAAAAAATTATTTAGAAAAATTTATATCACTGGAATGAATGATCGATATACACTACTGGCCTTTAAAATTGCTACACCAGAAAGGCGACATACCACGAGCGAGAAATTTGAAGGACAGATAAAACATGTCGTGGTATGCAAATGATTAGCTTATCAGCGCATTCATGAAAAGCAGGCGGCGGTAGCGGCACATACAATGTGTATGAAAGAAGAGATTTAATAGTAAGTTTCACATACAGAAATTGAATTTGAGCGTTGTTCTTGGGTAAAGAAGTTTTTGGTATGCCTCATGTAAGAAGGAGAAATGCCTACCAACACGTGTCTGATTTTGATTGAGGTTGAATTGGGGCCTACTGGGATTGCTGTTTATCATATCGAAGTATTATTGTTCGCGTTGGTCGAAATTCCATGACTGTTAGCAGAATATGGAATCATATGACGGTCATATGGAACGGCGTGCAGGATCTCAGCTGCCCCCCATCACTAGCAGCCGAGAAGACATACATGTTATCCACATGGCCTTAACAGATCGTACAGCTATGTGACCAACAATTAGTCTACAAATGAGGTCATTTCCAAGACAACAAGTGTCTGCACGAACAGTTCGACGACGTTTGCAGCTGCATGGACTGTCAGCATGGCGACTATGGCTTCGACTACACTTGACGCTGAATCACAGACAGGAGCGTCTCCAATGGTGTGATCAATGACGAACCTGGATGCAGGAATGCCATGACGCCGACTTTTCAGACGAAATCCAGATACGGTATACAGCATCATGATGGCCACACCCGTGTTTAGCGACATCGCGGCGAACGCCCATGCATTCGACATCGTCATACTGGCTCATCACCTGGTGTTTAGGGCGCCATTGGATACACGCCTCGATCACATCTTGCTCGAATTGCCAATACTTTGAACAACAGCCGTTACATTTCTGATGTGTTGGGGCCAGTTGCTCTGCCTTATCTTCGAGGCCTCCATATGGCTACGTTTCAACAGGACAATGCACGACCGCATGCTGCCCGCACTGTCCTAACCTTCCTTGACACAGAACATGTTCGCCTGTAGCCCTGTCCAGCATGTTCTCCTAAACTCTCAGCAATTGAAACCGTCTGGTCAATGGTTGCCAAACGACTGGTGCGCCACCACTCGTCAGTCACTACGGTCGATGAATTGGGGCATAATCCTGAAGCTGTTTGGAATGTAGTATCCGTCCATGCTATCCAATCTCTGTTCGACTCGATGCCCAGGAGAATAACCGCTGTTATTGCTGCCAGTGGAGGCTGTTCTGAGTACTGATTCCTCAGGATTTATCCATCCCAATAAATATCATTCTGTTATTTGCATTCCTTCCTGGTGTAGCAATTTTAATGAACCATTTTAAAAATAAATACAATTTATCCTATGCCACCCAACAGTACTTAAAAAGTAACAATGTTTGATAAAGACTTCTAGTTGTGAATACAGGGTGGTCCTAAAATATATGTCAAAAATGTAAACGTAGGTAGAGGGGACCTAAATAAGCATATTTTGTATAGGATTGTGTGTGCGGTAATGCCGCCTTGAGCTGGTAGGGAACGCTGATGACTGCGGCGTATAAAAGCGCTTGCTAGCTGGATTCATCATTTCCCGCAGGACATGGCGGTCCAGTTCCCTGGCCACCGCGTTCTCCTGATTCAACCTGCTTGGATTTTTTCTTTTGGGGTCATATTAAAAGCCTGGTGTACGAAAGTCCCGTCACATCTGAAGAAGATCTTGTTGAACGCTTGTCTGTTACTGCTTTAGATGTGCTCGACATGCCTGACGTCTTTTTTAATGTACGCTGATCCGTTGCTGTGAATCTTGTATCGTTGTTGGTTGCTGCTCCTTCTAACACCTCTTGTAAACTGCTGATAAATTTTTGTTTTCTTTTGTATTTACTTGTCTTTTCAGTTTACTTTGATTCATACTGCTTCACAAGCTAGTGCTTTAATGTCCCATTACCGCACACACATTCCTATCCGAATATGCTTATTTATGTCCCCTCTACCTACCTTTACATTTTTGACATATATTTTAAGACCACCCTGTATATTAAATTTTAAATAATTCATTTTAATTACAAAAATGCAAATGTCAAATTAGAAATAAAAAACAAATCCTCACGAATAAAACATAAAGCAAACACAAATTGAAAATACTTTTTTTCGAAGTAGTGATTATTTTTAAGTACCGCCTCTTATTATTAAATATATCTTTTTATTATTTATACTAGTTTTAATAAAAAAAAAATAGTCGGACCAAAGAATCTAGATGCATCAGCATTTTTTTCTAAATTTTTTTTACAAAATCTCATGTATAGTAATGGAAAAAAATAGTTAATAAAAAACAATTTTAAACTAATTTGTACAATAAATAGTATTTGAAACGGAGTATAAAAAGTTAACAGTTAATATTAATTGAAGCATTTTTAATATTTAAATTATTTCCTAACTGATTAAATATAAAAGTTGCAAAGCATTAAATTTAATAAGATTATAATTTTAAATATTTCCCGAATAAAAAAAACACTTCCTTCATTTTAAACTCTAAAATATTTCATTATTATCTCTTCCATCCATGGTTCCAAAAAGTATTTCATAAAATTGGATTTAGCTTTTTACTTTTCCAATTATTCAATTTTACGCTGGATCACACATTATGAACGCGTTATTTTTCATAAAAAAAGAACTCCTTTATTTCTTTCTAATACATTTAGCTTATATTTTCACGTCACTTTGCTTGATTGAGGATGACACTAATCCTGAAGATTCACGTATAGGATATTTTTTGTGGGAGACTTTTTTTTTTCCAAAAATTTCTTGACCATGTTTCTGAAACTTTGCAATCTATTCAAGAATTGCAGATACTCAATATTTTTTTATTCTTTAAAATAAATCTGATTAGAAAGTTAAGCGCTTAATGAGATTAAAATAGTTTGAGTTTAATCCTACTTTGCGTTGAAAATCTGTACTTTTTTTGGGTATTCAAGATTAACGCATGGTTAACTCAATCATTTGAGGCAACTTTAAATATTTAAAACTACTAAAATGTAATTTTAAAATCTCTCTATGCAACTGAAAGTTTGTTCTTGTCTGAATGTACTCAAATAATGTAAAAACTTCAGTAATAATCTTCTTAACTTCATTTTAGCTGGCATTTTCTGCACTAACTGCATTTTCCTGTAAGAATCTGTGGCAAGTATATCAAATTGAAAAATAAAGGATACCTTATTTTTAAATTAAAATCTATTAAATATTATTTCTCCAGTGCATAATCATGAAGAAGTAGAGTGCTAACTTTTTGTGACAGCTATTACTGTATTTGGATAAATGTTTGAGTGATTAGAATATTTACTTGTAAAAAATGAATTAGTTTCTTTACATTTAATACAAAGTGAATCTAAACCTTATCATGTAAATACCGTATTTTCCAGTGTTTGTGCACTTGGGAATTCCTTAGCCTAATAGATGAATTAAGGTTTTGAATTAATTCATAATAAGAAGAAGCAAGTTAATCTCAATGTACTGTGGAGTTATTCATTCATTGTTTAAGGTTATTTTTCGATGGCTTTGTAGTCATATAGAATTAGGCTTTTACCGAATAATTAAATATAAGGCTAGCGCAATTTATACTTATTCTGAAAATAGTGCAAAACGTCAATAAAGGGAAAAAACTCAGTTTTGGGAAAATGAAAAGAGCTTGCGGTTTAAATTTTTAATATTTAAAAACTTACTCCAATGTTGCATTATCTGAAATTCAAAAACTCAAAGACTAAAAATAAGTCAGTGATTTTGTGAAAAAAGGACGCTAAATTGGTGATTTAAAAAAATAATTTTTAAAATATTTAAGTTATTTGCTGTTCTATAGCCGAGATATATTCATGGCAATATGATTTATGTAGTTTAAAATGATAATTTTTCATCAAGTGTAAGGCGATTAAACTGTCGCTTTTTCATTTTCTTTGGCGACTGAGCTTTAATAAACCATATTTAAGCATTCTAAACCTGCCTACAAGTGATTGAAGATATATTTTTTTAACCGCAATATTTTTAAGCGCTTATATAAAATTATATATCATTTAACCCGTATTTTACCATCATCCTATATAGAGGACAACTACAATTTGTAGCATCTTTACAGCGGATATTGTTATATTAAATTAGTTATCACTTCAATAATAAAGTTTTAGATGGATAATAATAATTAAACTCATTTTATGACTAATTTTAAGGTTTTCTTTTTTTTATACTTTTGAAAATAGCTAATTTTTACTATTTTATTTGACTCGAATTAAATTTTAATTTGAAGTTGCAAGAAGAAAACAACACATTTATTTTGAAATTTACTACCCCCAAGCTTTTAGTATTACGATGGAGGGAAAACTGAATCGAAAAATGGATATTTAAACTGGTTTTATAAGTAATTTTTTAAACTGTTCTATAAAGAGGACAATGATAGAATCCCCTACCATAGGTGCCCACCTGAGAAACTCAATTACATCTGGGTTTCTCTGAACATAAGTCCAGAGTTTGCTATTAGAACAGTTGAATATTAACAATTATAGAGACTCATGACTATTTAATGCCATTGAGCAATGGATTTGATGATAGTGACTCTAAAACGGTAATATTACCACTTGATCTAGACGTAGTCACTGATGATAAAGATATGATAATGCCTGCACTAGCATTGAACAGGGACATGCTATATTTGATGAAAAAACCCCATAAGAAACTTCATGAACTATTGAAGTTATAAGGCAAAAAACTACTGAAAAAATAAATATTTCATGAGCAAAATGAACTAATCGAAATTTTTTTCAGCTCCTGAGTTATTTCATAGTGAACATAGTCAAGAAAGGTGTAGTCCGCAAAAAAAAAAAAGATATCACCCTGAATAACTTTCGTTCTAATGATCCGATTTTCACGAACTAAGTGTCAATCTTAATGGTTCCTGGGGGTGACCTCAAATATGCTAATTAATTAGTGCTAACTATTAATTAAGTTACGAAATCAGACACAAAAACGTACTTTCTCTGAATAAACATATACTGTTTTTTACATATTTGGAATCTAGACACTTGAATTAGGGGGGGGTAGACAAAATTTTAAAACAATTGGGTCGTTAATTGGGTTGCAATAAAGGTTTATATATTTGGCGATAGTCCAGAAAACCGCCAAAAAAAGTCGCCTGCGCATATAAATATTTTAAGATAACCCATTGACTGATTCAAAAGAGAAACGCTTAATTTTACTAGGTTGCTAGGCAACCAATTTCTGACTGTAAAAAAATTGAAATAATGTTTAGTGATTGCTCTGAGAGGTTTAATTAATAGTTAATAGAAAACATCTCGAAGTTTCTAGGCAATAGACAATTTTTAAGTTCATTTACGTCCAAAAAGCAAAAAAAAAAAAAAAAAAAAAAAAAAAAAAAAAAAAAAAAAAAATTAAATAAAAAATTATTTTATTCTCCTTTGAAAAGAAAATTTTGTTTTTAGAATTTAAATACATGAACTTTTTATCTGATATTATTTAGATTAAGCTATTTTTGCTATGTTTATTCGTGGATTTCATACTAAAATCAAATTAACATAACTTATACAAAATTTTAGCTATATACAAAATTAGCTATATACAAAATTTTAGGGATAATGATTTTTACAGCTTTAATCGAGTCTTCTAGGCATGAAAGTTTGAAGGAAAAAAAAGTGCTAGAAAAATAAAATGTAGATTGTATAGTAATTCTAATGCACATTCACGAGGTTTTCTATAATTTACGATATTTCTTTTTTCTATAACTCAATGAATTGCTGAATGTTTAGTGACATTTTAAAAACATTTAAATATTTTATGTTTAAGAATAAGATAGTGAAATAATATGTTGCATATTGTATGATTCATTGTTTAAAAAATTGCTTCATTTTGCAAATAGCATCCACATGTTTCGATACATTCTGAAACTTACGTTCGCAAATTCACCATAAAATGTCGCACAGCATATTCTTCAATTACGATAAGCTACATTTACCACCAAATACTGCTACTATGATTATTTTTGTTTTCTTATATATATATATATATATATATATATATATATATATATATATATATATATATATATATATATATATATATATATATATATATATATATCTGATATGATACTCTCTTTTTAAACAGAGCTCGTAAGGCCCTTAAGATACTGAAATGGGGGCACGAAAACTTAAAAGATTTTTTTTTCCTAATGCCCGCCTGTGTTAACATCCGTCAATTCAGGCATCTACAGGGCGACAGATATCTGTGTGGCCTAAGGATTCCTAACGAGCATCAAACATTCTCAAAATTAAGTGTTCATTCACTGGAAAATTTAGTGTTTATTCAATTTAAGAACTGTTCCTTCACTTGGTTATCTTACTTATTATTTAAACCACCAAAAGCTTAAAACAATATTATGTAAGTTATCTAAATGTTTTTTACATAATTTGCATTTATTAACAAATATGTCGACATGCATTTAATAACAAATACGTCATTTAGCTAAAATTACAAATTTTGAAATTTTTATGATTTTTTTTTTAAAGACAAGCTAAGCTTAAGTATTCCATCACTGGTTAGTTTACCCTATAAGATTTTGAGAAATTTGCGATGTTGTGAGAGATGCTTAAAAATGTTGACTACGTATTTTTATTAATATTTATAAAATATATATTCAAAAAATTGATGAATATTTTATTCCAAATTTATTCATTCGTATGTATATTATTGAAATTTTATCAGTTATTGAGAAAAAAAACTTTAGATTTTTCAATTGAAAAATATGTAGATTTATATGGTATAAAAAAATTCATACCTTGTAATTCAAAAATTTTTCATCCTTAATTTAATTAAATAATTAAAAATAATTAACAATTATTAAAAATTATTTTTTTCGGGAAATTATCTTTGGGTAAATGAGTTTTATGACTAAGGTTAAGAATCCAAATATGTAAGAAAAAATATATGTTTATTCAGAGAAAGTACGTTTTTGTGTCTGATTTCGTAACTTGTTAATTATTTTTAATTATTTAATTAAATTAAGGATGAAAAATTTTTGAATTATAAGGTATGAATTTTTTATACCATATTAATCTACATATTTTTCAATTGAAAAATCTAAAGTTTCAACTGTTTTTATTTATTAGAAGCTGAGAAAAATTAAAATTAATTATTTTTAAAAAAATAATTTGGCGACAATGAAGAATGATTAAATGGGGCGATTAATATTAAAATGTGATAAACTTGCGAGGAACTTGACTTCGCGCGCTTAGCATAAAATTTCATTCATATTTTTTTCGCTAATAATCGTTTGCTTATCTTTTCATTTTTATTTTTTTAAGCTAAAAAATACGATGTTTCTTTTTTAGTCGTCTAAAATTCTATTTGCAATTTAGTAAAGAAATTTGAATAAAACATTTTATTGAATAAAATACATTTTATTCAGAGAATGTGGAGTTTTATAAAAGCATGCTTCTGATAGAATATGATTATACAACAGATTGTGCTTCTTAAATGTGATTTTTTTTAATTTTTTTTTCTCAATAACTGATAAAATTTCAATAATATACATACGAATGAATAAATTTGGAATAAAATATTCATCAATTTCTTGAATATATATTTTATAAATATTAATAAAAATACGCAGTCAACATTTTTAAGCATCTCTCACAACATCGCAAATTTCTCAAAATCTTATAGGGTAAACTAACCAGTGAAGGAATACTTAAGCTTAGCTTGTCTTTAAAAAAAATCATAAAAATTTCAAAATTTGTAATTTTAGCTAAATGACGTATTTATTATTAAATGCATGTCGACATATTTGTTATTAAATGCAAATTATGTAAAAAAAATTTAGATAACTTACATAATATTGTTTTAAGCTTTTGGTAGTTTAAATAATAAGTAGTAAGATAACCAAGTGAAGGAACAGTTCTTAAATTGAATAAACACTAAATTTTCCAGTGAATGAACACTTAATTTTGAGAATGTTTGATGCTCGTTAGGAATCCTTAGGCCACACAGATATCTGTCGCCCTGTAGATGCCTGAATTGACTGATGTTAACACAGGCGGGCATTAGGAAAAAAAAAATCTTTTAAGTTTTCGCGCCCCCATTTCAGTATCTTAAGGGCCTTACGAGCTCTGTTTAAAAAGAGAGTATCCTACCATATATATATATATATATATATATATATATATATATATATATATATATATATATATATATATATATATATATATATATATATATATATATATATATATATATATATATATATATATATATATATATATATATATATATATATATATATATATATATATATATACATAAAAAGCTTCAATTAATCTTTTTATGTTAGTTTCTTTGCTATAAAACTTCATCCTAATTAATTATTCTAAACGAAATACTTTCTCACACTTTTAAAAGCCACATCCTGTTCTTAAATCTATTTTTGGCTCAAGTATGCATTTAATTAAGAGCAGGACATTTTTCCCTTTGCTCTTGTGTGGGAAACGTTCGATCTATTTCATAAACCAATAGCAACTACTAAGAGTTCCCTCTTTCCCTAAATGAAGACATATTACGGATTTTACTTTGCAAGATTTTCCCTAACATATAACCAAGGAGCGCAACTTTTCATGTGCACTTTCACTCATTCTCATGACTGCTCTTGTCTAATAATTAATATATAAATTTTGTACCCTCCTTCCCGACCTATTTTTATCCTTCCACTCTGCAACGACGTTATATATATATATATATATATATATATATATATATATATATATATATATATATATATATATATATATATATATATATATATATATATATATATATATATATATATATATCTGATATATATATAACAAAAATAATCATAGTAGCAGTATTTGGTGGTAAATGTAGCTTATCGTAATTGAAGAATATGCTGTGCGACATTTTATGGTGAATTTGCGAACTTAAGTTTCAGAATGTATCGAAACATGTGGATGCTATTTGCTAATCATCTTTATCCAAAGAAAACCATGTAACGTAAATATCTAGCAAAATGAAGCAATTTTTTAAACAATGAATCATACAATATGCAATATATTATTTCTATATCTTATTCTTAAACATAACATATTTCAATGTTTTTAAAATGCCACTAAACATTCAGCAATTCATTGAGTTATAGAAAAAAGAAATCGCAAATTACAGAAAACCTTGTGAATGTGCATTAGAATTACTATACAATCTACATTTTATTTTTCATGCACTTTTTTTCCCTTCAAACTTTCATGCCTAGAAGACTCGATTAAAGCTGTAAAAATCATTATCCCTAAAATTTTGTATATAGCTATTATAAGTTATGTTAATTTGATTTTAGTATGAAATTCTCGAATAAACATAGCAAAAATAGCATAATCTAAATAATATCAGATAAAAAGTTCATGTATTTAAATTCTGAAAACTTATAAATCGATTCAAATTTTCTTTTCAAAAGAGATTAAAATAATTTTTTATTTTATTTATTTACTTATTTTTTTTGCTTTTTGGACATAAATGAACTTAAAAATTGTCTATTGCCTAGAAACTTCGAGGTGTTTTCTATTAACTATTAATTAAACCTCTCAGAGCAATCACAAAACATTATTTCAATTTTTTTACAGTCAGAAATTGGTTGCCTAGCAACCTAGTAAAATTAAGCGTTTCTCTTTTGAATCAGTCAAGGGTTATCTTAAAATATTTATTTGCGCAGGCGACTTTTTTTGGCGGTTTTCTGGACTATCGCCAAATATATAAACCTTTATTGCAACCCAATTTACGACCCAATTGTTTTAAAATTTTGTCTACCCCCCCTAATTCAAGTGTCTAGAATTTATTCTACATATTACATTACATCTTACATTAATTCTACATATTTGGAATATGTAAAAAAAAATATATGTTTATTCGGAGAAAGTACGTTTTTGTGTCTGATTTCGTAACTTAATTAATAGTTAGCACTAATTAATTAGCATATTTGAGGTCACCCCCAGGAACCATTAAGATTGACACTTAGTTCGTGAAAATCGGATCATTAGAACGAAAGTTATTCAGGGTGATATCTTTTTTTTTTGCGGACTGTACACGAAAGTAACAAGTATGTTAGACAAAAAAAAAAAAAAAAAAGAAAAAAAATCAAGAATTTCACCTAAAAACTGATAAATTTAAGCAATTTTGGGAATGATGTTCCTTAGCGGTTATCACATTTATCCCAAAGAAGGTATGTGCAGGAAAAATGCAATTAATGTTGGAAAAGTGCTCGTTAGTCAAGCAATGTCGAAAAAATGTACTTTGATATCAAGAAGTATTTATACTTCAATGACAACACCATACCTGTCAACTTTTGCGCATTTGGCGTAAAATTTTATTTTTATATTTAAAGTGGTAGTGAATATATACTATTTTTTAATTTATAAATTTAATTTTTAAATGATTTTGATCACCACTATTCTCAAAGAAATTAAGCATATATATTAATATGCGTTACTATCATGGTTGTTAGCTTAAGCTTTTTCAAATGCAACGTATTTTTTAGCTTAAAATCGAAATTTTAATTCCATTTTGTTACCACTGGGAAAAATCATAATGGAAGGGATTAAATGTTGGCAGGTATGCAACACTGCTATTGATTCATCATATCGCTGTTATAAAATTCATCCAATTTATGAACTGTTGAATGAAGCTAAGCAATAATTTGGTGTGCTTTAGGTGAAAATATTGGTGAAGGAACTGCTCTTTTTTTTGGAAAACCCGGATGCAAAATGTTTATAGGAGGGAAACTCGCGAAATTTGCATACAAGCTCTGGATGCTCGCATTTCTCGATTTATATTCTTTTCAAATAATACCATATTAAGAAGCAAAGCACGATATTGAGTTTGACATAAAGAAAGAAAAAATTTCATTAACTGAAATGGTTTTTGAAAATTTGCTATCAATTGGTGAAACTACAGAAAGCACAAAATTTATATGGATAGCTTTTTTTCACATCTGATGATCTTTTCGTTACCCTCAAATATAAAACCTTCTTTGCTTCAGAAACTGTTAGAGAAAATAGAATGTGAACAAAATTCCCTTCAAAGTCACCTAAAATGTTTGGGAAGATAGATCGGGGAATATCTGATCGAAAGTTTAATTCAACAAATGAAATTGCGGAATGAAATGCGAAATGAAATTCTCTACAAGGAATAAAATGGTATTGGCCTTCATTCATAAATGCATTTGAGACATCATTGGTTGCAGCATGGAAACTTTCCTAGACCAGTATCTTACCCAGGATTGAGCGCACCTCAAAATTTTGCAGGAATAGGCTTAGGTGTTCAGCAAAGAAACCCATACTTTTTGAACTTACAAACTGATCATACATTAATAAGTAATCCTAGTGAAAAAAACACGTTGTCAGCTTACAAAAATTGTACAAAAGCACCTAAAACTGCGTCAAATATTTTCTGCCATTTTATGTAAACCAAGGGGCTTGATCACAGTACTTTTAATAGTGGAATGGACCACCGCCCTACGTATAGGACAGCTTGTACAGTCAGCAAAAAAAAAAGATATCACCCTGAATAACTTTTGTTCTAATGATCGGATTTTCACGATCTAAGTGTCAATCTTAATGGTTCCCGGGGGTGACCTCAAATATGCTAATTAATTAGTGCTAACTATTAATTAAGTTACGAAATCAGACACAAAAACGTACTTTCTCTGAATAAACATGTATTTTTTTTTACATATTTGGATTCCTGACCTTCAAAATATAGGGGGTAGCCGCAATCTGGGAAGTGTGGTCCCCATAGTTTGGTCAGGAGAGCGATCCAAAGTTCGTACCCCTTAATGTTAATTTCGCTTTTTGCGTTTTCAGTCATATTTTCAAAACTAATGAAGCAATTCAAAAAAAAATTGCACCCACTCATAAAACTCATTTACCCAAAGATAATTTCATGAAAAAAATAATTTTTAATATTTATTTATTATTTTTTATTATTTAATTAAAGTGAGGATGAAAAAATATTGAATTATAAGGTATGAATTTTTTTATACCATAATAATCTACATATTTTTCAATAGAAAAATCTAAAGTTTCAACTGTTTTTATTTATTAGAATCTGAAAAAAATTAAAATTAATTATTTTTAAAAAAATAATTTGGCGACAATAAAAAAATGATTAAATGGGGCGATTAATATTAAAATGTGATAAACTTGCGAGGAACTTGACTTCGCGCGCGTAGTGTAAAATTTCATTCATATTTTTTTCGCTAATAATCGTTTGCTAATCTTTTTATTTTTATTTCTTTCAAACTATAAAATACGATGTTTCTTTTTAGTCATTTAATAATTTATTTGTAATTCAGTAAAGAAATTATGAATAAAACATTTTGAATAAAAAACACTTTATTCAATGAATGTCTAGTTTTATAAAGGCGTGCATCTGATAGAATATGATTATGCACCAGATTGTGCTTACTTAATGTGATTATTTTTTAATTTTTGATTTTCTTTTTCAATAACTGATACAATTTCAATAATATACATACGTATGAATAGATTTGGAATAATATATTTATCAATTTCTTGAATATATATTTTATAATTATTAATACGAATGCGTAGTCAACATTTTTAATCATCTTAAAACTTCGCCCGGTGGCTGAGCGGTAGCGCTTCGCGATGTCGTTCCTCGGGCCGGGCAAGGCTGACTCAGCCTTTCATCCCTTCAGTGGGTCGATAAATAAATACCAAGCATGATTGGGAACTAAACACTGGGGGTTCCGCGTTCGGCTGACCACCTGACCGGAAAATCTGCTCCTGCACCCCAGAACCCTAGGTCTAGAAAACTGAGGTGGGCACAGTAGGCTTTGGCCCTCCATGGGCTGTCGTGCAGCTGAGTTTAGAGTAGAGTTTTTTAAAACTTCTTTACATCTTATATATCGCCTTAATCTTAAAATAAATTTGTAAATTACCTGTCTGTGCGTGTTTCGCAGAATTATTTTTCTAACTTTTTTGTTGAATTTTAATGCAATTTTTTTTAAATTCTATTATGTATATATTTTTCCAATAATATACTAATTAATCATTTAAGTACTTTAATTTATGTTTTTCTTTAAAATAAAATTACTTTTTAAATTATTGCTAAGTTCCTATTGAAAGAAAACTTAGAATTATTGCCAGCTATCTGAGAATTAAATCTTGTTAAGAAATTAAAAATATTCTACTGATCACACACAATATCATTCGAAGCAGAACAGCTGACTATTTACTAAAAATACTATTGTTTACGAAAAATGAAGATAAATTATTAATTTTATTTTTTTTATTGCTTCTTATTTATTCGAGTAATGAAAAGTAAATGCGTATGTGCGCACAGGGGAAAAATTTAACAGATTGTTTTGTTTTTTAAATGAACAAAAAACTATGGGCATGCAATTTTAATTCAACATTCAAAGTTAATCTTGTGCGCTAACCCTTTTAAGTTACCCTTTTGTCTTAAAAAGTTGAAAATATTTTCTTTAAAAGTTGTTTGTATGATTTCTCAACTTTTGCACAGTTCAAAAAAATATTGCTATATCAGGAAAATGTTCGATATGCCTTGTTTTGTTAAACAACTACTAAAATAAAAAATTGTAAAAAGATTTGAAAAACGTGCTATTTTTAGAATCATCATCTCAAAAATTGTTCTTTTACTCCATTTGACTTTTTTCTTCTTAAATAACTTATAATCATAGTTTTAACACACGTTTTGAAGAAATTATGTATACAAATTTCTCCTAATATTTCGTAATAAAAAAACAAAAATATTAATGATTTATTTATACAGTGAAACCTGCCAAGTTGACCACACTTGTAAGTTTTACACCTGAATAAGTTGACCTCAATTATCAAGAACGGAAATTTTCCTACATAATAAAGAAGCAAAACCTTTGTAACTTGACCACCTGTCTATCTTGTATGTTAACCACTGAAATAAGTTAATTTTGTCTAGGAGTATTATGAAATTCTATTCTAAAGCCCTCATAAGTTGACCAGAAAAAAAAATTCAGAAAATTTTCTGTCATTTTGCAATGTATGTTAATATTTCACTTGTTTGGTGAAATAGTGTAAAAAGCTAATCTAAACCTTTTTGTGAGTTGACCATCTGGGGAAACTGTAGGGAGTCAGCTTTTGACCATTTCTTTCATTCATTCATTGAAAACAGGTGTGTTGGTTGAAAAGTTGCTCTTCCAGTTGCAATAGTGAGCAATTGGCTTGTATGTGTAGTAATAACAGAATAAATTTTAAAGTGTTAAAATAATTTTGTTTTGTTAAAATTTTCAATGTTTTCGTGCTCTGATATTTTAAGAAATTATTTTTATTAAACACTTCACATGCATAACTAACAAAATAATTTTT
This sequence comes from Parasteatoda tepidariorum, assembly GCF_982258835.1. Lineage (NCBI taxonomy): Eukaryota > Metazoa > Arthropoda > Arachnida > Araneae > Theridiidae > Parasteatoda > Parasteatoda tepidariorum. The sequence goes on along the minus strand of NC_141757.1, from coordinate 55,124,700 downwards.
TTTAAAAAGTTAGTTAAATATTAAATTATTTCTGTGTAACAAATTGAAGTTCGTTTAGGTTTAAACACATTTCTTGAGATATTCATTTGGCCATTTGCTAAATCAAATTTTTAAGTCAAGTAAAAAAAAAATTTAAATGTATAGCAACATGTAGGAAGCGAAAAAGTAAGCAATGTCCCACCCCTTCTATAAGTTGACCACTTGTCTACGTTGGCCACTAAAACAATGCACATGAAGTGGTCAACTTACACAAGTTTTACTGTAATTGTTTCATGGAACCAGAGTAGTTAATTGTTTTCGTAATAATCGGCCTTACAACTATTTTACTTAGATTCTTTGGACTATGCGTCACTTCATGCATGTCTTTCGAGATTGAAATTTCAAAGATAAAATGTAAAAATTACAAGAATGCGTAAGCTGGTTTCAACTAACAAAAAAAAAGGGACAAAATCGCTGGCCATATAACATTTATTAAGTTTTACAATTTTATCGAAAATAAATACCGTGATTTCTATAAAATTTTGCGATTATGCATCAGAATAGCTATCTTTTTTCAGGTTCACCTTTGCTTGATCGCTTTTTTTTTTCCTTTCCTAAGAAACTCGAAGTGAGGGGCAAAAGCATTTAACCCTACAACTCTTCATAAATTTATGATAACTTATGAAAATTTGGTTTTAATTCAAAACTGTCATACAAATTACATTAAAACAGCTTTAAAAAAATAAATAATGTCAGATAAAAATTCAAAGATTCTGTAATCTTGGAGAATCAAAAATAATTTATTAATTTATTTAAATTTCCTTTTTAAAGGAGATTTAAAAAAAAAAAAAAAAAAAAAAGCCCAGAAAGCAACGCGAAAAATTCTTTTGGTTGCTTAGCAACGAGAAGCACTATCTTTTCCCATCTTGTCATTCATTCAGTTTCTTTATGGTTGTTATAAATTATTTCCCCTTCTATGGCGAGGTAATTTGGCATATTTTTAAACCATCGCCAGATATATAAATCCTTATTGCCACCTAATTTACAACCCATTTTTTTCGATATTTTGTCTACCCCCCCTATTTTGAAGGTCAGGAATCCAAATATGTAAAAAAAAATACATGTTTATTCAGAGAAAGTACGTTTTTGTGTCTGATTTCGTAACTTAATTAATAGTTAGCACTAATTAATTAGCATATTTGAGGTCACCCCCGGGAACCATTAAGATTGACACTTAGATCGTGAAAATCCGATCATTAGAACAAAAGTTATTCAGGGTGATATCTTTTTTTTTTTGCTGACTGTACATATTAAACCATTAAAATTTTGGTGAGTTTTTTTAATGTTATGTTTAACTTGGAGTTTCATCAGTAAGTGATAGAATTTTTTGCAAAAAACATATTAATTTTTATTAAATATGTAAAAATATGGGTTTACAACAATATCTGCGTTACAATACGTAATTAACATAAGATTTTGATCAAGTCAAATATAACTTGAAAATAGAACCGTAGAACCTACAAGTAGTTCAAGCAGGGATGGATTCGCTCTACCAGTGGTCAGAATTCTGTTGGTAAGTACCAAATTTTCACACTAGGAGAAACAATATGGTCAAGACTATTAGGATATGTTAAAATTTACTGTGTTTCTGGATCTATGGGAACACCAAAAATCTTGGTGTCTTTTGTCGAAGCACTTTGGAAGTGGTTTTGGTAAAATTAACAATAAAATATGGTTTTATGATATGCAATAAAATTTAGTAAATGTGCTAAAATTTGGTATTTTTTAATACCTTGGAGCACTTTTACTTTTCAGTTTCTTACTTTTACTAAATGTGAGGTAAAAAGAGACTATAGTCTTAAAAATCTGAAATTCCGGTAATAATTTTTTTCTGTTTCATTTTATCTTATTTTTTTTAACTATGCTTTTAGATATTTAACTCTCGGTATCTATGTGCTCGACAGTAAAATAAGAAAAGTGTTGTAGGCAAAAAATTAGGGATACAGTTCAGTTAACATTAAAGAAAAGGTCTATCGATAAGATACCCTACAAAAAATGACCAATAGAAACCAATAAAAACATTCATTGATATCAATAGAATTCTATTGGTCTGTACTTGTTTCTATGATATTTCAACTGATGTCAACTGATATCAGTAGTGTATTGGCATCAATAGATGTTGAACAGTAGGGTATTCTATTGGTCTGTACTTGTTCCCATTGACATTTCAACTGATATCAGCAGTGTATTGGTATCAATGGATATTGATCAGTAGGTATTCTATTGGTATATACTTGTCTGTATTTCACACTTCAACTGATGACTACTGACATCAGTAGGGTACTTGTATCAATAGATGTTGATCAGTTAGGTATTCTACTTGTTTTATCAATGTATGAACTGATATCTACAGATTTTTATTGACACCAGTAAAACTTAGCAATTATTGATCAATAGGTATTTTATTAGTCTATATTTGTTTTCATGAATACATCAACAGGTGCCTATAGAATTGCTTTACATACGTTTGCTTACAATACATATTTTTCCGGAAATCTAACAGGTTACGACCTTTTAAAATTAGATTACTTTGTTAATAATTCCTCATTATTTCATTTTTTTTTCTTGATTATGTACTGATTTCCGGTCATTAATTTCTTAGATTTTTATAAGGATTCTTAACATGTATATTAAGGGTAGTGAGAACGTACACTTTCTATGTGCACTAATTAAAGAATACATATTTAAAATTATTAAAATCATTTTATTATTTTGGAAGAAAGGAAGTTTTTGAGTAAAACTTTTACAGATCTTAATAACTTTAAAATCTGCTTAAAGTCATTCAAATGAAAGTAATTTTATAATAAAAGTAATTTAATAATAAAACTTTTTTTTATTAGTTTATCATTTATTTACTTATTTATTTTGTAATTTGCAAAATTTATTTTAATCAAAGTCATGATGACAAAAAAAATATTATTAATTATAATCCCACTTTAAATTTTATTATAAGTTGTTTTTAATTTTTATTGATTTATTATTATTATTGAATTTATACTAAACTAGAACTATTCGCAAAATAAATTAATTATTTTAGGTTTCAAACAACTTCGTAGCAAAAGAAATACATTTACATAAATTAAAAATTCATATAAAATCTCAAACTTTTTACCTTCAAACATTAACCTCGCCATCATAAATTTATAAATTTCAGTCCCTTTTTGAAATTTGTTTTAAATAAATTTGGATCATAAAACAAAATAAACTTTTTTGAATGAAATAAGTAAATTTGTTTTGTAGAAACATAGTTAATTCAATCCAATTGAATCTATAAAAGCAAAAAGGAGTTATTAATTCAGAAACGAAAGGGGAGCATGCAAAATACGAGAATTGACTTTTAGTCGTTCGTTAAATGTGTTTTAATCGTTCGTTAAATCATATCAAGCTGCCTACACTCCCAATTTTGAGAATGTTCCTTTTAAACTTTTTCCCCAGTTCATTCCGTTTCTCAGTCTGAAGTTCCAGCCAATCACATTACTCCGACTTACGTTCAATGTTTACAATTGAGCGTCATGGAAAAAATGACGCATATTATGGAGAGAAATATTTTAGTAAGTGTAATTTTTTCTTTATTTCTTATTTTTATTTGCATCTTTGTTAGTTACAGAAATATTAAAACGTATGCTTGAGTTTTATTGATATTTTAAGTTATCTATACATGTATATTATTCTTGAATTATTACTGCATGTGCATGCATATCTAGGGTTACGATATACTCGTATACAGATTCCATGAAAAGAAAGTATTTTTAATGTTTTTTTTTTTCTGGGTTTCTTAATCAGACTTAAATAGAAACACTTTGTTCACATGTTATTTACATAAATTCCCATTAATATCACCGTTAGTATCAAATTAATTATTTATTTAGTTGTGTATAATATTTTTAAACTTTGCATTATATTTTAAGTGTTAATCACAAATTCTTTTGTTATTTTAATGCTTTTCCTGAACTGTAGCCAAAAAATATGTAGCAAAGCTTGATAACAATATTTACAAAAAATATATATAGATTTTAAGGTAAAGATATGTGTAAAAACTTTATATACAGTGAATTTTTTTTTTTTCTTTTTGCTCTCTGAAAGGCAATTTAATGTTTAGGTAATCTAAATTTATATTATTAGTATAATTTATTAATTACATTAAATTTATGTTATTAGTATAACTACTAAATGATATTTTTTTGCTACTCTGTCTTGACTGTGTTCAAGTAAATGCAAAAAAACATTTTCAATTATTAAATATTTTTATAAACAATAATTATTTTTATAAGTAGTTATTTTTATAAATAAATACTTTTCTATTTGCATTTAAATTTTCTTTGTTTACTTCATTTTTGTTATGGGTTAAAAACAATCCTTACACTTTCTTATGTATTTAATCTTAGCTGGATGTAACTTTTTTTTTCTTTTCTTTAACATGTTGAATGCCATGCTAATTTTACACGGCTTGCCCGTCTGGCCAAAATGATTTTTTTCAGTATGTATTGCATTAATTTCTTCCAACCATCTTAGTAATGATAATAATATAAAAAAATTAGGAGCATTAAAAATTTATTCTAATAATCTAGGCTTCGCCGTTCATCGGTGACCCCTGTGGCGCTACAAACAAACTCAGTGCCAGTCACTGGTGACCCCTATGGCATTCAACGTGTTAAATTAGTTCAATAATATTAAATTATCAATATTAAATTTAAAAATTATTATGGCTAAACCTATTCCTAATGTAATAAAATGTGTACATTGTGATGAAAACTTTCAACAACTTATTCAAATAAAATACTTTTACATTGATAAGTTCTGTTTAAAATTTTCTAGCCGAACTGAATGCATGACAAGACTCTTATTTGGGTTACATGGAGAAGAAAACCACGCAAACATGTCACGGATAGTCTGGCGTCATGATCCGTCTACCACAAAGGATATTTTACGTCAGCACTGTGGTCAGTGCAAACTTTCTATTCCTTGAGCCATTGCGACATTTCTGGAAATAATGAAGCTGATCACTTCACAAATACTGCTGTTAATTTCCTCCACTTGTTTTTACTCTCCCCTACAGCCAAATCTTCTCCACCATTGTAAGAATGATAGACTAAAATATAAAGAATCTGCCTGATGTGGATGCTGCAGGAAAGATTTGGTTAGGCCTCCTCTGCAATGCTTTGCCAATGTACCTCCTCCAGCAAGTTT